>NC_058090.1:49746481-50046481 GCF_014858855.1 Bufo gargarizans
GGTGAATAATGCAAAATGGACATAAAAAAATGGATAGACCGACAGAAACTAGATGCACACACTGATGCAAAATGGTCATGAAAAAACTCATTTATACAGTACCTTTTCAAATTAACAGTGGATTAAAACATTTTAATTACCTCCATCATCTACCACAGAATACAGTTCAAACTTCTCACCCACAAAGCTCTCCACAGTGCTGCACCTCCATACATCTCCTCCCTCATCTCCATCCACCACCCTACTCGTGCTCTTCGTTCTCTTAGCGACCTAAGATTAATAACCTCCATAATTTGTACCTCTCAATCCCGTCTTCAAGACTTCTCTCGAGCTGCACCTACTCTCTGGAATACTCTGCCCCAGAATACTAGGTCAATCCACAACTTCTCCACCTTCAAATGTGCCTTAAAAACACATCTTTTCAGGCAGGCTTATCAAGCTACCTAAACTGACTATTCCCCGACTAAAACCACCCCCAACGAACTCCTCTGGCCCGAACTCGATCCTCTAGTAGTCCCAAACCTGAAGCAGATCGCCCGGCACCACTCCTGTCAGTTCAATAATGGCTCAAATCCTACTTCTCACAATCAACTACCTTATGTGCCACCCCCAATTCCTCATGGATTGTAAGCTCTTGCGAGCAGGGCCCTGACTCCTAGTGTATTAGTTGTACACTCACCTAAAGAATTATTAGGAACACCTGTTCTATTTCTCATTAATGTGATTATCTAGTCAACCAATCACATGGCAGTTGCTTCAATGCATGTAGGGTTGTGGTCCTGGTCAAGACAATCTCCTGAACTCCAAACTGAATGTCAGAATGGGAAAGAAAGGTGGGCTACAACAGCAGAAGACCCCACCGGGTACCACTCATCTCCACTACAAATAGGAAAAAGAGGGTACAATTTGCACGAGCTCACCAAAATTGGACTGTTGAAGACTGGAAAAATGTTGCCTGGTCTGATGAGTCTCGATTTCTGTTGAGACATTCAAATGGTAGAGTCCGAATTTGGCGTAAACAGAATGAGAACATGTATCCATCATGCCTTGTTACCAATGTGCAGGCTGGTGGTGGTGGTGTAATGGTGTGGGGGATGTTTTGTGGGCACACTTTAGGCCCCTTAGTGCCAATTGGCCATCGTTTAAATGCCACAGGCTACCTGAGCATTGTTTCTGACCATGTCCATCCCTTCATGACCACCATGTACCCATCCTCTAATGGCTACTTCCAGCAGGATAATGCACCATGTCACAAAGCTCGAATCATTTCAAATTGGTTTCTTGAACATGACAATGAGTTCACTGTACTAAAATGGCCCCCACAGTCACCAGATCTCAACCCAATAGAGCATCTTTGGGATGTGGTGGAACGGGAGCTTCGTGCCCTGGATGTGCATCCCTCAAATCTCCATCAACTGCAAGATGCTATCCTATCAATATGGGCCAACATTTCTAAAGAATGCTATCAGCACCTTGTTGAATCAATGGCACGTAGAATTAAGGCAGTTCTGAAGGCAAAAGGGGGTCCAACACCATATTAGTATGGTGTTCCTAATAATTCTTTAGGTGAGTGTATGTTAGCCAGTTATTTTTGTTTTGTACATGAACCCTATGAATTTGTAAAGTGCGGAATATGGTGGCGCTATATAAATAAATATTAATATATTATCATCATTTTCATCCCACAGAACATGCATCAAATAATTTCTAAAGATCTGTCAATATTCCTTTACAAATATTACATTCTAGGCATCTCAAATTTTAATGTGTATGTCTATAGGACAATAGAAAAGCCAAAAGAGCAGATTTATGCTGATGAGCATTTCCACACAGAATTTCTGCCGTTACTTAAAGGGGTTGTCCAACAAAAAATATTCTACTGTTTTCAAACCAGAACCTGGATCTGAATACTTTTGTAATTGGGTGTAGTTAAAAATTTAGTATAGCCACTGAGTTTTTCAATAAAATGTATCTGTATAGCCCCACCTGCTGGTTTCACTTTTTCTAATTTTTCTGTCCTCCTCACTGAGCTGGATGCACATACTTATTACTATCATTCAATAGGGGGGTGCCATCTCTCCTTGGGGAGAGCGCCTTAATTGGCGTGTGAAGACCTTTAGGCCATACATGCGCCTCTGGAATTCTGGGAAGAAAGAGATGCAAATGAGCTCTTAACAAGCTCTTCCTCTAATGCCTCCAGATGTAAGGCAGATATCCTATAAGTCAATGTTCGACCCTTTAAACAGGCCTTGAGACATGACTCTGATACTAAATAAGCCAGCACCTCATCTGCAGACAGCTGTTTCTGGGTGATTGCCCCCTCATCAGAGCAGAGAGTACTGGCTTAACTGGGTGAGAGGCAGGCTCGGACTGGCCCACAGGGGTACAGGGGAATCCCCCGGTGGGCCCCTGAGCAAAGTGGGCCCCTAGTCTCCCACCCCCTGCACAAGTGGCACATAACACATAAGATTTACTCTACTACATACATATATTCAATGTACAGCACCTCAACCAGCCTATGTTCATATAAAAAACTTGTTAAATTATTTATTATATTCGACTGTACGGTACGGTGGGCCCCCAAAATAAATTTTACTGGTGGGCCCTAGGTACCCCAGTCCGACACTGGTGAGAGGCCTAAGTTACAATTTTGGGGGTACTAAATCTCATCATTCAATTGCCTCCTGTAGCAGACAGGACATACCCCCTAAGCTGCCAGTTTGATATAAATCCAGCAGAGCATTTGGAGCAATGAATGGGGAGATCTCTGGATCCATGGGTGGTACAGGGCTGGTTCTAGCTTTGTTAGAAAGGGGTTGTTATGTACTAGATTATGTATGATATTAATTTTTTACGTTAATCATGGAATTAACGCCTTTAAAGACTTAAGCTCCAAACTTGCAGCTTCTAATAAAGTGACTTTCTAGGTTCCGTTCACTTTAAAACAGTTTAAGCGGTTTGTCATGTAGTTGGTTTGAGAGGTACTGATGACAAGGAACTACAGGTCCAAACATCTCCTCACATACACCTCTCCAGTGGCCATGCAAAAGGCTAGAACAAGTGCATCACCCTCTTGTCAGCAACCCTACGCACGTCAGCTGTTGGTAAACTACAGCTCCCAGCATGTCCCTGTCACTTCTACAGGAGTAGTGAGAACAGCCAATCAAGTGTGCATGGTGGGAGTAGTTTAACCCTGCTCTAATGATTCCTCCACTGCTCCCTGGTGTTGGAAGTCAGTAAGAAAGACCCATGTACCCTGACAGAGAATGATAATAACCTCCATGTGGCCATCATTATGGATTGCCTACAGAGCTTCATGGAAATTTCTGGGGAAGCTAATACCCTAGTGGGGCACTTGACTTAATAAAAGCATAAAAATAAAGTTTAGCCAAAGATAAAGTCAGTACCGTCCAAACCTGGTCAGATGCCATGGCCTAATAAGCGTGGGGGTGGGGGGTGGAAGATTTAGGCAAACATGCTACATACAGCACATGTCAAGTTGAAGTTAATGGTAGACATGGGGACAATGTGACTACTGTCTGGAGGCTCACATGTACTACAGATATTTTATTTAGATCACACAGTCTATGTTTTACCTTTTTTAGAGATTTTTTTTTTAAATAGCTATATGTGAAAAATCCAAACCTGAACATGCGGTTTACTGTGGTTATAGTGAAGCAAAACTATTATTATTGGCTTTACTAGAATAATGTTATTTCTGGAGTTGTTTCCACTGGTGAGATACAGCGTAAAGGAGCACAAGGGTTATTTATCGCTGCATTCTTACAAGACTTAATTATGCAAAAAATTATATCCACAAGAGACCCATATAAACATGTTTACATATCATATTGCCTACTTGGGTCTTTTGAACCCCCCCAACACTGGTCTGAAGAAGGCCTACCAAGAAAAGAAAGGTGTAATGAAGGGAAAAGTGTTTAAAGGGGTTGTGCAGTGATTTATATTGATGACCTATCCTCAAGATTGGTCATCAATATCTGATTGGTGGAGGTCCGACACCTGGGACCCCTGTCGATCAGCTGTTTGAAGAAGAAACGGTGCTCCATCCTGGTCTTTACACTATGCATTGTCTCCTGGGGAGCTGCAGCATAGTGTAATTAAAAGGACTCTCCAAGACGATGGGCAGTGTAGTGAACAGGAGGGCAGCCTCCTCGTCAAACAGCTCATTGGCGGGGATCCCAGGTGTCGGATCCCCACTGATCAGATATTGATGACTTATCCTGATGGAAGGCCATCAATTTAAATTGCTGCACAACTCCTTTAACATGTCTATGAAATATGAACAATGTGCAACACTATAATGAATTTTGTGCATCTACTGCCTGTCTGGTCTAATTTTGAGCGGTCTAAATTACAAATTTAACTGTCGTTTCAGGTAATTTTTCAGATTAAGCTGCTAGGTGTGCATGAGGACCAACACTATTTCTGGCCATTATGTGAAACTCACTGAATGCTCAGCTCTTCTGCGCCATCTCTCCCACACTGAATGGTGAAGCAGGAAGTCTTCTGCTCCCTGTTCCACTATTCAGCCTGCAGACACAAATCACACTGCTGGCCTGTGTGGGAGGAGCCTGCAGCCCGGGAATCTGCCTGTGCTCCTCCCACAGAGTTTTGCAGAGCTGGATGTGAGCTTCAAGAAAGGGACAAGGTGAGTACTTACTGTGTTTATTTTTTATTTTTATTTTTTAACACCGAGGGGGCACAGAGGGCTTTACTACTATGGAAGGGACAACGAGGGCATTAATATTATGAATGGGGCACAATGGGCATTACTACTGTAAAGGGGGCACAGAGGGCATTACTACTGTGAAGGAGGCACAGAGGGATTTACTACTTTGAAAGGGCACAGAGGGCATTACTCCTGTGAAGGGGCATAACTTATGGGGCACAGAGTGGGCATTACTATTGTGAAGGGGACACAGTAAGCATTACTACCATGAAGAGGGCAACAGAGGGCATTACTACTGTGAAGAGGGGGACAGACAGCATTACTACTGTGAAGGGGCCACAGAGGGCATTACTACTGTGAAAGGGGCACAGAGGGCATTACTACTGTGAAAGGGGCACAGATAGTGCATATCTACTGTGAGGGGGGCACAATGAGGGCATAAATATTGTGAGGGGGCACAGTGTGGGCATAACTACTGTGAGGGCGCACAATGTGGATATTATTAGGGGGAGACATATCTGGACTAAACTACTGTGAAGGTTGTACAATGAGGGCAATATAACTGTGAGGGGGCACAATTATTGGGGGGAAGGGGTGCCAGAGAAAGGACTCGGGTGCCACGTAGCCATGTAACTGACTCAGTTAAGGAAAAAAAAGCTTTAATAATAATACATTTCACCAAGTGTATTTCAGTTCACAATGGACCTTCTGAGGTAATAACTTCAAATGTAGTATATCCAGGTAGTTATGCTTTTCACATCAGTCTCTGGATAGACTGGAACAGCATGAGCAAAGTCATTTCACGATCATTAGCTGATGGAAGAATTAGTGACAGCTCTATTGTACTGCATAAGGCAGGATAGCAACACTATGTAAAAAGATAAGACTATGTAGGTCACTCTCTGGTACCTTTATAAATAATGTACAGGTGCCATGCAGATTTACAAGGAGGTATCTGTCACCACCAGACATCTGAGAAGCTCTGACAGATGCTTTCAGAACCTCCTCCTTGAGCTTCCTTTGTTTTGCTTTCAGTTCCTCATCTCGTTAGCCTCTCTCAGCTGTCATGTAGTTGTACTGATTGCATCCCTTTAAATTCCTCCCCATAGTGCATCAGTGTGCGGTTTATATTACTTCCTGGAGTGTGTGTGCATGCTGATACTACTTCCCAGTCTTCTACAAGATAAGTGTTGTGCATTCATTTGTGTTTTTCTGTTTGCTGGATCCCAGGTGACCCTGACTCCCTCCGTATCTAGTGTAGGGAGCCGGTGGTCGTGTCCCCTCACTATTATAGGGTGTTCAGGTGTTATACAGTCGAGGTACGAGGATATGCGATCATCTACCATTGGGATTTTTGCATAGGCTGAGCAGTCAGGGAGAGTGCCAGGTCTGATGCAGGGGTCTCCCTTTTTGTTCCTAAGTTTTGGATCCAGTGAGTCGTATATTCATTTGTGTTGTCTTGTTTCCTGTACACCTTCCGTGACATTATAAACCGCCAAAACCGTCTCAAGCATGGATCCGGTTTCACTTTTGACTGAACGCTTTCAGGGTCTTTCATTGGAGGTAGCAGATCTCCGTAAGACTCTTTCTCAGTTTCAAGTGACCGGTTCAGCTTGCGTTCATGGAGTTTGTTCTGAGCCCAAGATCTCGCTCCCGGATACGTTCTCCGGGGGTAGTGAGAATTTTGTGCGTTTTAGAGAGGCTTGCAAACTCCATTTTCGCCTTCTTCCCCATTCCTCTGGTGATGAGGAACGGAGGGTGGGGATCATTATATCGCTGCTCAGGGGTAACGCTCAGTCGTGGGCCTTTTCGCTGCCGGTGGAGGCACGGCCCCTCCGTTCAGTGGATGAATTCTTTTTAGCCCTGGGTCAGATATAGGATGATCCAGATCGTATTGCTTTGGCTGAGTCTAGACTAAGTCTGTTATGCCAGGGTAAACAATCCGCAGAGATATACTGCTCAGAATTTTGGAGATGGGCAGCTGATACTGGTTGGAATGATGCTGAACTCTGAAGTCAATTTTGCCATGGTCTTTCAGAGGGATTGAAAGATGCATTTGCCTTTCATGAGAGGCCTACCTCCTTGGACTCTGCCATGTCTCAGGCCGTTCGTATTGACAGGCGTCTTAGAGAGAGAGGAGAGATCACTCCTTCCTGTCATACTCAATCCCAGGACAGTGCAGTGGTCTCATTTTGTCGCTGTCTACCCCTTCTGAGCAGGAGCCCATGCAGCTGGGGTTGATTGCCTCTGACAATAGAAGATTCAGCCTGCATGGGAAGGTTTGTTTTTGTTGTGGAGGTATAAATCATTTGGCAAATGTTTGTCCCTCTAGGAGATTCAGGCAGTTTTTTGGGAGTAATAAAGAAACAAGAAGGAAAAAATCCTTTAAAAATGTTCCATCTGTTAACATTGGCAGGGTTGAGGCGGAAATTGAAGGTTTTCCGTTTGCTTGTAGTTCCCGTTTTGTCCTGCCTGCCAGGGTGGCGCTAGAGAGCAAGAACATTTTTTGTGAGATTTTTGTAGATAGTGGAGCAGCTGTCAATCTCATTGATAATCAATTTGCGATAACTCATGGTTTCCAGGTATGCACTTTGGGAAAGGATATTCCTGTTTTTGCTATTGATTCCGCTCCACTTTCTCAGAAATCATTAAAGGGCATAGTTCACAATATCCGTTTAATTGTGAGTGATGCACATGTTGAGGATGTGTCATGTTTCGTCCTTAGCGGATTGCCTACTCCTCTAGTGTTGGGGCTACCCTGGCTCACTAAACATAACCCCACCATTGATTGGCAAGCGAGGCAAATAAATGGTTGGAGTGACTTTTGCAGAGAGAATTGCCTCACGACATCTGTTTCTGAGGTTTTTACTACGACTGTACCATCTTTTCTCTCTGAATTCTCAGATGTCTGGTGGTGACAGTAGCCCTCCTTCTACGAGTGGACTCCGGACACTCAGAGCCCACCTTCTCAGGATAGGACCTATGGAAAGCCCTGATGAGACGAGTGGCCTTAATGTCCGTCACTGGGACCCACATCCTCTCCTCAGGACCATAACCCTCCCAATGAACGAGGTACTGGAGAGAACCGCGGACAACACGAGAATCCACAATCCTAGAGACCTGAAATTCAAGATTACCATCAACCATAATCGGAGGAGGAGGCAAAGACGAGGGTACAATGGGTTGGACATAAGGTTTTAATAAGGACTTATGAAAAACATTATGGATCTTCCAAGTCTGAGGAAGATCAAGACGGTAGGCAACAGGATTGATGACAGACAAGATTTTGTAAGGCCCAATAAACTTAGGACGCAACTTCCAGGAGGGAACCTTCAATTTGATATTCTTAGTAGACAGCCACACCAGATCACCAACATTCAGGTCCGAACCAGGCACACGTCTCTTATCTGCGCTGTTTTGTGGCGGAGAATCAGGAGGATTGGTGTTCTTTTTTGTCCCTTGCTGAGTTTGCTTTAAATAACCGTCGTCAGGAGTCCTCTGATAAGTCACCATTTTTTGGTGCATATGGGTTTCATCCGCAGTTTGGGACATTCTCTGGAGAGGGGTCTTCTGGTTTACCTGATGAGGACAGATTCTCCTCGTCTTTGTCATCTATTTGGCAAAAGATTCAGGATAATCTAAAGAGCATGAGTGAGAGATATAAGCGTGTGGCAGATAAGAGACGTGTGCCTGGTCCGGACGTCTACTAAGAATATCAAATTGAAGGTTCCCTCCTGGAAGTTGGGTCCTAAGTTTATTGGGCCTTACAAAATCTTGTCTGTCATCAATCCTGTTGCCTACCGTCTTGATCTTCCTCAGACTTGGAAGATCCATAATGTTTTTCATAAGTCCTTATTAAAACCTTATGTCCAACCCATTGTACCCTCGCCTTTGCCTCCTCCTCCGATTATGGTTGATGGTAATCTTGAATTTCAGGTCTCTAGGATTGTGGATTCTCGTGTTGTCTGCAGTTCTCTCCAGCACCTCGTTCATTGGGAGGGTTATGGTCCTGAGGAGAGGACGTGGGTCCCAGTGACGGACATTAAGGCCACTCATCTCATCAGGGCTTTCCATAGGTCCCATCCTGAGAAGGTGGGCTCTGAGTGTCCGGAGTCCACTCGTGGAAGGAGGGGTACTGTCACCACCAGACATCTGAGAAGCTCTGACAGATGCTTTCAGAACCTCCTCCTTGAGCTTCCTTTGTTTTGCTTTCAGTTCCTCATCTCGTTAGCCTCTCTCAGCTGTCATGTAGTTGTACTGATTGCATCCCTTTAAATTCCTCCCCATAGTGCATCAGTGTGCAGTTTATATTACTTCCTGGAGTGTGTGTGCATGCTGATCCTACTTCCCAGTCTTCTACAAGATAAGTGTTGTGCATTCATTTGTGTTTTTCTGTTTGCTGGATCCCAGGTGACCCTGACTCCCTCCGTATCTAGTGTAGGGAGCCGGTGGTCGTGTCCCCTCACTATTATAGGGTGTTCAGGTGTTATACAGTCAAGGTACGAGGATATGCGATAGTCTACCATTGGGATTTTCGCATAGGCTGAGCAGTCAGGGAGAGTGCCAGGTCTGATGCAGGGGTCTCCCTTTTTGTTCCTTAGTTTTGGATCCAGTGAGTCGTATATTCATTTGTGTTGTCTTGTTTCCTGTACACCTTCCGTGACAGTATCATTGTTTTAATATATGTACTCAATATGCCCAAATAAAATATGGGGTGAGCCCTATAAATACACTGCTTTTAACAGACACTTGCAGTGTGCTCTGATCAGTTCATTAAAAGGGACATAGCCAAGAAGTGGGGAAGGGAAGCATGTCTACTTGGGTGCCAACAAGCCTTTCTACCATGACCACGCTATTTACGGATGAAGAATTGGGGCCACACTCCAGGCAAAAACCCAAAAATTAATCTTATGATTAAAGTAAAGGAGCTGTGCATGCCCCCAAAGTTTCAGTCACCTGAGTGGCACCATTATAAAGATCCCCTGCTGTTCATCACTAGGCCACAACTGAAGCCTGTGCTGCCATAACTACAGAGCGGGACTGAGTCACCTCAGAGTCGGCATAAGAAATAAACTGACTCCATCACATAATGTACAGTGATGACTGCCCCCCAGCAGGATACTAACAGGACACTGTTAATAATGGGGCTTGGATAAAGTTATGAGGTAAAATTACCTCAGGTTTATGTCTCATGCACCACGATACGTAAGATCTTACATTTTGGCCTCTGTGGGCGGGGCTTAGTTGTGTGGAGCTATCCATTGACTTCTATGTACTGAGAGGTGATTGCTATACAGCAGACCCACTGTCACGCTTCAGTGTGGGAGGGAAACACCACACCAAGCATAAGAGGGAAGGGGGGGGGGGGACAGGAAATCAGGCCTGAGAACTGGGGAATGAAGATGACACCTCCTAGTAAAACCCTAACCAAAATCCTGACTGACTACCAGTATGAACAGACCCCAGAGGTAGGCGTGTTCATACGCAGGAATACCTAGAGTCTAGTGATGATTGAACATGCTCGGCTGAACACCAATGCTCGAGTCTCTGCAGCCAATAAACATGCAGGTAAGTACTTCCCTCATTGTAATGCCGTAGCCATGTTGGCTGCTGGCATTACAGTGATTGGCTGGCTAGAACGCGTCATCGGGTGCTATATAGCACCCGATGACGCATGTTTGGCTCATCCTTAGTTAGGGAGAGCTGTGCTGAGGAAGGGACAGAGTGTAGGGAGTGCTTTAAGAATATTTTTACCACCAAAACTTTTCAGAGACCCAAAAGTCCTTTTAACCACTACAGGACTGCTGTACGCAGGATTTCGTCCTGGCGGCGGCCCTGTTATTCCTCCTGGACGCGCCGAAGCGTCATCTCGCGAGACGTAAGATTTCCTGTGAACGCGCGCACACAGGATCGGCAGGTAAACGAGTGGATCTACAGCCTGCCAGCGGCGATGTTTCGCTGGCAGGCTGTAGATGTGATTTTTTTTAACCCCTAAAAGGTATATTAGACGCTGTTTTGATAACAGCGTCTAATATAACTGGTACTCTGGTGGTCCCTTTTGCTTGAATCGACCACCAGAGGACACAGGCAGCTCTGTAAAGTAGCACCAACCACCACTACACTACACCCCCCGTCACTGATTAACCCCTGATCACCCCATATAGACTCCCTGATCAACCCCCTGCCATTGATCACCCTCCTGTCATTGATCACCCTCCTGTAAGGCTCCATTCAGACATCCGTATGTGTTTTGCGAAACCGCGGATCTACGGATCCGTGGATCCACAGATCCGCAAAACACATACGGACGTCTGAATGGAGCCTTACAGGGGGGTGATCACCCAATACAGATTTCCCTGATCACCCCCCTGTCATTGATCACCCCCCCCCCCGTAAGGCTCCATTCAGACGTCTGTATGTGTTTTGCGGATCCGTGGCTCCACGGATCCGCAAAACACATACGGACGTCTGAATGGAGCCTTATGGGCCTGAATGGAGTCTTATGGGCCGGTGCATCTTATAGGGCGAGAAATACGGTACTTACAATGTTAAAACCGGTAAATTCATATAAAACCAGTTAAAATGCATCTAGTTCCTTCGCCTGCCTGACCAGGTTTCGCCCTTCGCTTTGTCAGGGACAACTCCATACTAAGCTAAAACACTTCCTTTTATAATGATCTGAGCGTTGTCAATGAGGCTTCTATAATCAAATGACTAAACAACAACAAAATACCTTCTACTCCTCCTAACAACCTCATAGTTAATGTTCACCTGAAATATGTTTTCAATCATCTCATCGCCATACTTATTATACCCACATAATATTTACATACATCCCTCCAACTTCTCTATTCCAATCGTGTGGTGCAGGCCCTTCAGTTCCCGATCTCTCATCCATCCAAAAGGGATCCCAAAGGCCGCACACATCGCAATCCACCAAGCATAAACTCAGTGTCACGGAAGGTGTACATTAAACAAGACCATGCAAAATGAATATATGACTCACTGGATCCAAAACTAAGGAACAAAAGGGAGACCCCTGCATCAGACCTGGCTCTCTCCCTCTCTGCTCAGCCTATGCGAAAATCCCAATGGTGGATGATCGCATATCCACGTACCTCGACTATATACCACCTGAACACCCTACAATAGTGAGGGGACACGACCACCGGCTCCCTACACTAGACACGGAGGGAGTCAGGGTCACCTGGGATCCAGCAAACAGAAAATCACAAATAAATGTACAGCACTTATCTTGTAGAAGGCTGGAAGATAGGATCAGCATGCACACACACTCCAGGAAGTTGTATAAGCCGCACACTAATGCATTATGGGGAGGAATTTAAAGGGATGCAATCAGTCCAACTACAAGACAGCTGAGAAAGGCTAACGAGATGAGGAACTGAAAACCAACACAAAGAAAGCTCAAGGAGGAGGTTCTGAAAGGGTTCTGTCAGAGCTTCTCAGCTGTCTGGTTGTGACAGTACCCCTCCCTCTACGAGTGGACTCCGGACACTCAGAGCCCACCTTCTCAGGATGGGACCTATGGAAAGCCCTGATGAGACGAGTGGCCTTAATGTCCGTCACTGGGACCCACATTCTCTCCTCAGGACCATAACCCTCCCAATGAACGAGGTACTGGAGAGAACCGCGGACAAGACGAGAATCCACAATCCGAGAGACCTGAAATTCAAGATTCCCATCAACCATAATCGGAGGAGGAGGCAAAGGCGAGGGTACAATGGGTTGAACATAAGGTTTCAATAAGGACTTATGAAAAACATTATGGTTTTTCCAAGTCTGAGGAAGATCAAGATGGTAGGCAACAGGATTGATGACAGACAGGATTTTGTAAGGCCCAATAAACCTAGGACCCAACTTCCAGGAGGGAACCTTCAATTTGATATTCTTGGTAGACAACCACACCAGATCACCAACATTCAGGTCCGGACCAGGCACACGTCTCTTATCTGCCACCCGCTTATATCTCTCACTCATGCTCTTTAGATTATCCTGAATCTTTTGCCAAATAGATGACAAAGACGAGGAGAATCTGTCCTCATCAGGTAAACCAGAAGACCCCTCTCCCGAGAAAGTCCCAAACTGCGGATGAAACCCATATGCACCAAAAAATGGTGACTTATCAGAGGACTCCTGACGACGGTTAGTTAAAGCAAACTCAGCAAGGGACAAAAAAGAACACCAATCCTCCTGATTCTCCACCACAAAACAGCACAGATATGTCTCCAGATTCTGATTGACGCGCTCTGTCTGGCCATTCGACTGCGGGTGGAAAGCAGAAGAGAATGACAACCGAACCCCCAAGCGAGAACAGAAAGCCTTCCAGAATCTGGAAACAAACTGCGCGCCCCTATCAGAGACTATGTCTGAAGGAATACCATGCAATTTGACAATGTGATCAATAAATGCCTGCGCCAGCGTCTTAGCATTGGGCAAACCAGGAAAAGGGATGAAATTCCCTGAGGAACGAGGCAGGTCCGTTATGAAGTCCATGGACAGATGTGTCCAAGGACGGGAAGGAATGGGTAAGGGAAGGAGAGGACCTGATGGCCGTGAATGAGGGACTTTGGCACGAGCGCAAGTCTCGCAGGCTGCCACAAAACCCTCAGACTTATGAAGCGCAGGCCACCAGAATCTCCGAGCGATGAGATCCACTGTGGCTCTTCTTGCCCCCGGGTGCCCAGCAAGGACCGTATCGTGGTGTTCCTTAAAAATCTTGTGTCTTAAAGCGAGAGGCACAAACAACCTCCCAGGAGGACAAAGATCAGGAGCCTCTGACTGGGCTGCCTGCACCTCTGCCTCCAATTCAGGAAAAAGAGCAGAGACCACCAAAATGGGACCCGGGTCTTCAAAATTCCCACCTCCCGGAAAACAACGTGACAGGGTATCTGCCTTCACATTCTTAACCCCAGGGCGGAACGTGACAACAAAATTAAACCTTGAAAAGAACAAAGACCATCTGGCCTGTCTCGGGTTCAGACGCTTGGCTGACTCCAAGTAGGCCAGATTTTTATGGTCAGTAAACACGGTAATAGGGTGTCTGGCTCCCTCTAGCCAATGGCGCCATTCCTCAAAAGCCAACTTGATGGCCAACAATTCCCTATCTCCCACATCGTAATTTCTCTCTGCGGAGGAGAGTTTCTTCGAGAAAAAGGCACACGGTCGCCATTTGGCAGGAGAGGAACCCTGAGACAAGACCGCACCCACACCCACCTCAGAAGCATCAACCTCAACTATGAAGGGTAGAGAAATATCAGGTTGTACCAAGATGGGAGCGGAAGCAAAACTCTCCTTGATATTAGAAAAGGCCTTACGCGCCTCTACCGACCAGGAAGAAAAATCTACCCCCTTTCTGGTCATATCAGTGAGTGGTTTAACAATAGAGGAATAATGCAAAATAAACTTCCTGTAATAATTGGCAAAGCCCAAAAAACGCATCAGTGCCTTCTGATTCTCAGGAAGCTCCCACTCAAGCACAGCGCGGACCTTCTCGGGGTCCATGCGAAAACCAGAAGCGGAGAGAAGAAACCCCAGAAATTGAATTTCTGGAAGCGCAAACACACATTTTTCCAGTTTCGCGTATAATTTATTCTCCCGCAGGATGAGCAAGACCTGACGTAAGTGTTCCTTATGAGTTTTGAAATCAGAAGAAAAAATCAAGATGTCATCCAAATACACGAATACAAACTTTCCCATTAAATGATAAAAAATGCTGTTCACGAGATGCTGAAAAACGGCTGGGGCATTCATCAAACCAAAAGGCATAACCAAATTCTCAAAATGGCCCTCAGGGGTATTGAAGGCCGTCTTCCATTCGTCTCCTTCTCTGACCCTGACCAGGTTGTATGCCCCTCTTAGATCTAACTTGGAAAAGACTTTAGCCCCAACAATCTGGTTAAACAGGTCCGGGATCAGAGGAAGCGGATAAGGGTCACGAATAGTGATACTGTTCAGCTCCCTGAAATCCAGACAAGGTCTTAAAGAACCATCTTTTTTCTTAACAAAGAAAAAACCAGCGGCAACAGGTGACTTTGAGGGTCGTATGTGTCCTTTTCTCAGACTCTCAGAGATATAAGCACGCATAGCGACCCTTTCAGGTTGGGAGAGGTTGTATAAACGAGATTTAGGCAGCTTGGCGCCTGGGATGAGATTAATAGGGCAATCGTACTCCCTGTGCGGGGGCAAATCCTGAACTCCACTCTCAGAGAAGACATCCGAAAATTCAGAGAGAAAATATGGTACAGTCTTAGTAGAAACCTCAGAAACAGATGTGGTGAGGCAATTCTCTCTGCAAAAGTCACTCCAACCATTTATTTGCCTCGCTTGCCAATCAATGGTGGGGTTATGTTTAGTGAGCCAGGGTAGCCCCAACACAAGAGGAGTAGGTAATCCGCTAAGGACGAAACATGACACATCCTCAACATGAGCATCACTCACAAACAAATATTGTGAACTATGCCCTTTAATGATTTCTGAGAAAGTGGAGCGGAATCAATAGCAAAAACAGGAATATCCTTTCCCAAAGTGCGCACCTGGAAACCATGAGTTATTGCAAATTGATTATCAATGAGATTGACAGCTGCTCCACTATCTACAAAAATCTCACAAAAAATGTTCTTGCTCTCTAGCGCCGGCAGGACAAAACGGGAACTACAAGCAAACGGAAAACCTTCAATTTCCGCCTCAACCCTGCCAATAGTAACAGATGGAACATTTTTAAAAGATTTTTTCCTTTTTGTTTCTTTATTACTCCCAGAAAACTGCCTGAATCTCCTAGAGGGACAAACATTTGCCAAATGATTTATACCTCCACAACAAAAACAAACCTTCCCATGCAGGCTGAATCTTCTATTGTCAGAGGCAATCAACCCCAGCTGCATGGGCTCCTGCTCAGAAGGGGCTGACAGCGACTGAGACCCCTGTGCATAGAATGAGACCGCTGCACTGTCCTGGGACTGAGTATGACAGGAAGGAGAGATCTCTCCTCTCTCTCTAAGACGCCTGTCAATACGAACGGCCTGAGACATAGCACAGTCCAAGGAGATAGGCCTCTCATGAAAGGCAAATGCATCTTTCAATCCCTCTGAAAGACCATGGCAAAATTGACTTCGGAGTGTAGCATCATTCCAACCAGTATCAGCTGCCCATTTCCGAAATTCTGAGCAGTATATCTCTGCGGATTGTTTACCCTGGCATAACAGACGTAGTCTAGACTCAGCCAAAGCAACACGATCCGGATCATCATATATCTGACCCAGGGCTAAAAATAAATCATACACTGAACGGAGGGGCCGTGCCCCCACCGGCAGCGAAAAGGCCTACGACTGAGCGTTACCCCTGAGCAGCGATATAATGATCCCCACCCTCCGTTCCTCATCACCAGAGAAATGGGGAAGGCGAAAATGGAGTTTGCAAGCCTCTCTGAAACGCACAAAATTCTCACTACCCCCGGAGAACGTATCCGGGAGCGAGATCTTAGGCTCAGAACAAACTGCATGAACGCAAGCTGAACCGGTCACTAGAAACTGAGAAAGTCTTACGGAGATCAGCTACCTCCAATGAAAGACCCTGGAAACGTTCAGTCAAAAGTGAAACCGGATTCATGCTTGAGACGGTTTTGGTGGCTTATAATGTCACGGAAGGTGTGCAGGAAACAAGACCATGCAAAATGAATATATGACTCACTGGATCCAAAACTAAGGAACAAAAGGGAGACCCCTGCATCAGACCTGGCTCTCTCCCTCTCTGCTCAGCCTATGCGAAAATCCCAATGGTGGATGATCGCATATCCACGTACCTCGACTATATACCACCTGAACACCCTACAATAGTGAGGGGACACGACCACCAGCTTCCTACACTAGACACGGAGGGAGTCAGGGTCACCTGGGATCCAGCAAACAGAAAATCACAAATCAATGTACAGCACTTATCTTGTAGAAGGCTGGAAGATAGGATCAGCATGCACACACACTCCAGGAAGTTGTATAAGCCGCACACTAATGCATTATGGGGAGGAATTTAAAGGGATGCAATCAGTCCAACTACAAGACAGCTGAGAGAGGCTAACGAGATGAGGAACTGAAAACCAACACAAAGAAAGCTCAAGGAGGAGGTTCTGAAAGGGTTCTGTCAGAGCTTCTCAGCTGTCTGGTTGTGACACTCAGACATCAAATCCCGAGCTATATATTACATATGTTTCTCATTTTATACAATTCTTAATGTCAAACACAACATTAAATCCGGTCGGTTGCAATGTACCCAAACGGTAATTCCATTCAACTTCTTTTTTATTCATTTTTTCAACAGGATCCTCCCCTCTCCACTTTATTAGCATTTTCTCCATTCCCACAAATTTTAAGCCTACTGGATTTTCATTATGTTCCTTCTTGAGCGGATACACTGTGTTTCCTCACCCTTCTTAATATGTTGGATGTACTCCTCATTACTAAGTATATGATATCGAATCCAAAACAAATCGCGACGGAAGGGGAAAGAAGTGACATTTTTCACACTAACTTACGTGAAAAATCAAGTTTTTTTTCCGCAACCAAAAAATAATAAGTCTATAGATGCCTTTAAGAGAGGTCTATTGAAAGAACTAGATGAGATAGACACTAAACCTAAGTACAGTATATGAATCTTCCATATGGAGAAAGACAAGGTTTGAAGTCATTAGAAAAAAATGAGCGAATAGTTATAAAGCCAGTCGATAAGGGCGGGGGGGGGGGGGGTGGTGTTGTTATTATAGATAAAGAGAAATATTAAGAGGTGATGCGAGGATTATTGCAAGATGAAAGAACATATAAGCTGAAAAAAGATCTTA
This sequence comes from Bufo gargarizans, assembly GCF_014858855.1. NCBI lineage: Eukaryota > Metazoa > Chordata > Amphibia > Anura > Bufonidae > Bufo > Bufo gargarizans. The sequence continues at coordinate 49,764,019 of NC_058090.1, forward strand.
CAATGAATTTTAAAAAAGAAGTGGAGGGTCTGTTAAAGAAGGGAAGACAAAAAGAGCTTCTAAATAAGAATATGAATATCTAGGGATAAAATATACAGCTATTCCTGTCATATACTATCTCCCTAAGATACATAAAAGCATCACAACCCGCCCCCGGAAGACCAATCGTGTCAGGAATAAATTCCCTAACAAGTCGTCTCTCTGAATATTTCTATCTGCAAAAATATGTAGTCGACACCCCTTCATATTTGAAGGATACAGGGGATGTAATAAGATGTCTAGCAAGCTTTGGTCCTTATACTGAAGATCTTTTCTTGGCCACTGTAGATGTCACATCCCTTTATACAGTAATCCCTAACGTTAAAGGGGTTAATGCGGGTGAATACTTTTTAAAAAGAGATCCTAGGATGGCAATAGAACAAAGGATGTTCTTACTTGAATTTTATCTATCTCATAATTATTTTTGGTTTGATGGGAGTTTTTATTTACAGTGCAGCGGGTCGGCGATGGGGGCGAAATAAAAACTTATTCATGAGAAAAATCCCATTGAGAGGATTGAAACGTCGCATGTTTGGTGATTAAAATTTTTTACTTTTTCACGACTTGGATGTGCCGCGGAGTTCATTTTTTTATACCTGGGAGGAGGAATATATAAATCCCAAGTTATGTACTGATAAAAATAAAGTAGGTTTAGTATTTTGAAAAAGATACATAGACGACTGCTTACTTATATGGAAAGGAGATATGTTGGGACTGGAAGGTTTTATAATTTATTTGAATGAAAACAATTGGAACTTCCGTCTTACTGAAACCATTAGCTCCACCTCCAATTTTTTGGGATTTAAATATCTTTATAGAGGGAGGAGAATGGAAAACTAAAACCTATTTTAAACCGACCGATATGAATGCCTATATAGAAACTACAAGAATATTCCAAAGGTCCAGTTAAAAAGAGTTTATCGGAATTGTACTGACCCAGAGGAGTATAGTAAGCAGAGGTTTCTAGAAAAAGGATACAAGAAAAGTTTTTTTGAGAAATGTAAGGAGGAGGTGGTGAAAGAAGGTAAAAATAAAAATGAAGAAAAAAAATAAAAAAAAATGGTACAAATGAAATAATCCATGTGAAGGATAAGAGGGACGAATTAAGATTAGCCTTTATCACACAATATAGTAATAATACAAGTTTGATTAAAAAATGCTATATACAAAAACTGGTCTGTTTTGAAAAATGATCTGATTTTGGGGGGGGAGGGGGGGGGGGGGGTTAATCCCCCCCAAAAACGACAATTACTTTCAGAAAAGCCCCCAACATTAAGGATTAACTGGTACATAGCTTTTTACCTAATAATCAACAAAAAAATAGAAGACATCAATTCACATGGTGCGGTTTTTGTGCACCTTGCAAGAATCGCTCTTGGGCAAATAAGCAAAGTTGCATTGGAGGGGTTGTCTCTAGGACTAAAGGGACAATCTTTAAAATAGAAGGTGAACTGTCATGCGAATGTATGAGGGTGATCTACCTGCTGGAGTGCCCTTTTGGCCTCCAGTATGTAGGGAGGACCTTGAGGAAATTAAAAACACATGTGAAGGAGCACATCCAAAATATTAAAGAAGGGTGTGGAAACACACAGTGTATCAGCTCATTTCAAGAAGGAACATAATAAAAATCCAGTAGGCTTAAAAATTGTGGGATTGGAGAAAATGCAAATAAAGTGGAAAAGGGAGGATCCTGTTGAAAAAAATGAATAAAAAAGAATTTGAATGGATTTACCGTTTGGGTACATTACAACCAACCGGATTTAATGTTGAGTTTGACATTAAGACTTATAAAATGAGAAACATATGTAATATATAGCTTGGGATTTGATGTCTGAGTTTATGCTTGGTGGACTGCGATGTGTGCGGCCTTTGGGATCCCTTTTGGATGGATAAGAGATCGGGAACTGAAGGGACTGCACCACACGATTGGAATAGAGAAGTTGGAGGGATGTATGTAAATATTATGTAGGTATAATAAGCATGGCGATAAGATTATTGAAAAGATATTTGAGATGAGCATTAACTATGAGGTTGTTAGGAGGAGTAGAAGGTATTTTGTTGTTATTTAGTCATTTGATTATAGAAGCCTCATTGACAACGCTCAGATCATTATAAAAAGGAAGTGTTTTAGCTTAGTATGGAGTTGCTCCTGACAAAGCGAAGGGCGAAACCCGGTCGGGCAGGCGAAGGAACTACATGCATTTTAACTGGTTTTATATGAATTTACCTGTTTTAACATTGTAAGTATAATATTTTTTTATTATACTTACAATGTTAAAACAAGTAAATTCATATAAAAACAGTTAAAATGCATCTATGCGTGATTATTAGAATATTTGGGGTACTTCACTATTTCGAGCTGTCTTCCATAATATTTAGGAGGGAAAAGCTCCAACTGGAGTTGAAGTTCGGATTTCAATCCAGTGATCGATTGCATTGGAGGACGCTCTCTGTGTGCCTTTGAATACTGACATTTCCACTGAGGATTTAGGAGCTGCACGGTCTTTTATACAACATTTGGGACCTAGTGTGAATTTGAACCTACCTCACCATAGACTTGTTGCGCTCCAGGAGGAATTGCGGTTTGAGACTCTAGTTTTATAAAACTTTTCTCTTTTGTACAATTTTCAAATCAATAAATAAGGAAGGTTAAATGACCACATTAGCAACACCTGAGGCAAGGGGTGTGGCCATTACAACACAGACACCTATTGATCCACAAGGAAACCTGTCAGATCAAACCACGTGTTGCCAGTCTCACAGATCTCCTGCCACCTGTCGCAGGAACGTCCGTGACACCCACCTACTTGCCATGACCATGGAGTCATGGAGGTGGCAACAGCTGGGTGCTGCAGTGTGGAAAATATGTAGTACCCGGGAATAAAAGAAGCAGAAAGCCTGTGCAATGTAAGTAGGGAAGACCTATATATACCACGTGATGGCTGATTATTATTTTTTTGACCGGAGTAGTCTTTAAATTTAAAGCTCACGGTGCATTATATAAACAGTTCCAACAGACATTATCTTGATTTTCAATGGCTTTTGTTATGCTAACTGTAAAGTTAAAGTTTGTCCACCCACTATGGGTAGTTCCACATCTGTGGTAAAGCTATCTGGCAGTCTGTTCCAGCAGAGGAAAAGCCTTCCGGAGTTCACAATGTCTGGCCTAGCTAGATACTGCCAAGTACCACCAAACCCCATTGATTATAATGGGATCTGGCAGGGATCCAGCCAGACAAAAACCAATGCATGCTCCAGTTTTTTTTCTGGCTGAAACTCAGCTCTCATGTCGGTCGCCAGATACTATTGTAGTTAATATCTGCCTAGGCTAGATACGGTGACCTCCGACAGGCTGTTCCAGCAGAGGAGAGAGACCTGGATAGCTTAATTACAGGTGTGGAAGTAGTCTAAGAAATCATTTCTACCCAAATTAAATTTAGTGCATCGATCAGAAAATTTAGTAGACATTCTAAGAAATTGTTCTTTCAAGAGGATTGTTATCATTGCGTAGGAGTTACAGCATGTGAAAGACAATCTGCCAATAATTTTCTCTGTGGGACTTCAAGAATTCTGATTGTGGTTTGTAATGGGCACTATTGCTCAATTCCTGCAACAAAAGTTTCTGCAAGTATTCCCCGATCTAATATTTTACAACAATCCTATTAACAGCATATGCAATCCACACAATTATGAGCATAGATACTCACAGGTCACAACCTGACATCAGTAAGGAACTGCCATAGAAGTATGACACTATCATGAAGCTCAAGAGATGCAAACATTTGGTACTCCATGCCTCTCCAAAACACAGATCCTGAATTCTAAAGAATAATGTTTCACATTTAAATGAATAAACCATGTATGACATGGCTGCATGGGTGCTCCCTAGTGGTTCCTCCTTTATAACCTTCACATACCCTTAACAGGACCTATAGACAAGAACTGTCCTAATGGGACAACCCATACAGTTTTTGTAGCAGGACTCTGTTCATACAGTACTTGTGTTTTTTTCAGCTGGTACTCATTCATATAATATTGACAACAAAACATTACACAAGGAGTTGCTATTGGGGGTGTCGAGGTAGCAGTCACACTTGGCACTGTTCCCTGTCAGGCATATTTAACAACTTTTAGGAAACCATCTCTGACAGAAATGAGAATTCATAGTGTTTTGTGCAGAGCTGAACTTTTTTTTGCCCATAACCACAGAGCCCACCCATTTACACAGGCACAGCACCCCACTGTAGCCTAGTGGCGCCACATGCACTTGAAGGAGTTGTATAAAAAAAAATAAAAAAATTGGACATCATATACTACATGACGATTCCTTTTTAACAAAGATAGAACCAGTCCTGTACCTCACATGGATTCAGAGATCTCCTCATTCATTGATGCAGTCTGCTCTTCTTGATATATTTCTGGCTGGCAGCTCAGGGGGCATGTCCTTCTCTCCCAGTAAAAGCTCATGCCAATAGCTGTAGCTTCAGTCCGCATTTAATCAGCATTTTTTGCGGATATGATGCGAACCCATTTATCTCAATGGGGCTGCAAAAGATGCATCTGCAGGTCTGTTCCGTGGCCCCGCAAAAAAAAAATAGAACATATCCGATTCTTGTCAGTTTTGTGGACAAGGATAGGACATTTTTACGTAAAAAAAAAAAAAAAATGCTGGCTTTTACTTGGCTGGTATAGGTGTTTTGCAGATCCACGATTTGCAGACTGCAAAACATCTACTGCCATTTGCATGATTCCTAAGTGTCACAGTTTCTAACAGTAGATACAGCTGGAGGCAGTTGTAGGATAGAACTGAGCATGTGTGGCCACCTCAGCGATTTAACTGAGGTGGACAGAGAAATCAGGAAAAGAACAAACAGCAGGTGGTGTTATAAAGATTTAATTTATTTACTAATTAAGGGCATATAATAAATTTGTAATTACATGCAATTAGAAAAGTATTCAGATCCAGGTGATGGTTTGGTGTTGACATGGAATTATAAAATGGCACATGGTTGGTAGAGGATTTTTTTTTTTTTTTTTTACAGATTTGATACTGTGGCCCAGGACCATCCAGTACTGTACACCTTAGGAACACTTGTCCCTCTCAATCCTTCTATACCTATAATCTGCTGTTGGAGGAAAGTTGAAGAGTTAGATTGGGGAATTAACCGTATTGCTTGGGGAAGGACATTCCAGAGAACTGGTGCAGCTCAGGAAAAGTCTAAGAGACAGAAGTGAGAGGTTTGGATTATGGTGGATGTTAGTCTTAAATAATTTGCAGAACATAGAGAATGGGTAGGGTGGTAGACAGAGATGAGAAAAGAGTTATAGGGGAAGGGAGTGCAACACTGTGGAGAGCATTGTGGGCGAGAGTGAAAAGTGGGCAACCAGTGCAGCATCGGAGTAGCAGTTAGACAGATAGATGAGCCCTGCTGCTACATTCAGGATAGATTAGAGATGGAGAAGTTTAGTGAGGGGAAGAGCAATCGTAAAGAGTTACAGTAATCAAGACTAGGATAAATTAGGACAACAATGAGAGATTTTGTTGTTTCCACAGTAAGAAAAGAGTGCATTCTCAGATGTTTTTGAGGTTCAGGAGACACTAAGGTTAAATGGGAGAGCTTTAAATCTACTTTGGATAAGTATATTTTTAAATACATTCCTAGAGGTAACCAGCATAAGCGAATAAAATTAAACCCCACATGGCTTACAAGTAGTGTAAAAAGGGCAATAAATTACAAAAAGAGGGCCTTTAAAAAATACACGGCCCAAGGTCCAGATGGATTACACCCTAGAGTTCTAAAGGAGCTTAGTTCAGTTATTGATTTGCCTCTGTTCATAATATTTACAGATTCTTTAAATACAGGCATTGTACCAAGGGTCTAGTGCAAGGCAAATGTGGTGCCAGTTTTTCGAAAACAGTGCTATGTCTTCCCCGGGAAATTATAGACCAATAAATGTAGCATCCATTGTGTAAAAATGTTTGAGGGGCTTATCCGGGACTACTAACAGGATTATGTAACTGTAAATAATATAATTAGTGATGGCCAACATGGTTTTACCAAGGACAGAAGCTGTCAAACTAATCTGATTTGTTTTTATGAAGAGGTGAGTAGAAGCCTGGACAGAGGGAAGGCTGTGGATATTGTCTTTTTGGACTTTGAAAAGGCATTCTATACTGTCCCTCGTGGATGCTTAATGGGTAAATTGAGGTCTATTGTTTTAGAAAATACAATTTGTAATTGGATTGAAAATTGGCTTCAAGATCGTATCCAAAGAGTTGTGGTCAATGATTCCTACTCTGAATGGTCCCCGGTTATAAGTGGAGTACCCCAAGGTTCTGTGCTGGGTCCGCTATTATTTAACTTATTTATAATTGACATAGAGGATATGATCAATAGTACTGTTTTTATTTTTGCAGATGACAGAACATGTTAATAAGTTACAAGCTGACTTGGACAAACTTACAAAGGGCTTAATAAAATCAGTAAAAAGGAGGTAAAATCTGCAAATATACAATCAAACAGCAGGTGGCAAAATAGAGCAAAACAAACCCCCAAAAATTTGAGCAGGTAGGGCCCCTAAATAACGGTAAAGGGGATTAGTCACTGAAGATAGGCAGAGTTACTAAATGTTTTTTTTAGCTCTGTATACACAAAAGAAGAGAAATGAGCTGATATCGGTGGTGCCAGGGCTGTTAGTACATCCAGTAATATACTCAATTGGCTAACCGCAGTTAAAGGGTTTGAACCCAGACATACCTCCATTTTCACCCAGGAAGCCTCCCTGACTTGAGCATTGGAGCAGTTCATGCTTCGATGCTCTCCTTTGCCTTGTACTAAATCGCACAGGGCAAAGGCATTTTCAGGAGTTCCAGTGACGAACTGGGCTCTCCTTGGGGATGCCAGGAGATCCTGGTGACGTCACCGGCACTGATGAGAGGGCTTTAGCGCTGCCCTAGCCAGTAAAACGACTAGGGCAGCGCTAAAGCACGCTCATCAGAGCTGGTGACATCACTGAATACTCTGCCGGGCAGAAGCTTCTTCCTGGCAGTGTGTTATTGTAAACAAAAGAGCCCTTGCCCTGCGTGATCTAGCGCAGGGCAAGGGAGTGCAACGGAGCCCCCAGGGGGGCTGCCTGGGTGAAAATGGAGGTATGTCCGGGTTCAGCTCTGAACCTGGACAACCCCTTTAAATAAGTTAAATAAGGTAAATGTAAAAAAAAACTCTTAGTCCAGATGGATTACATCCAAGAGTTCTTAAATAACTCAGTTCAGTCATTGCTGTGCCCTTGTTTATAATTTTTAAAGATTCTCTAGGTACTGGTACAGTGCCAAGTGATTGGCCAGGGCAAATATGGTGCCCATATTAAGAAAAGAATCTAGGTCCTCCACAGGTAATTATAGACCAGTTAGTTTAACTTCTGTTGTGGGAAACATTTTTTAAGGACTCTTAAGAGACTATATACATAGATAAATGTAACGTTATGCACCTGGGGGTTAATAATCTGCATGCAGCATATGTCCTAGGGGGAGAAAAACTGGAAGAGTCACTTGTTGAGAAGGATCTGGGTGTATTAGTAGATCATAGACTAAATAACAGCATGCGATGCCAGTCAGCTGCCTCTAAGGCCAACAGAAAAATTGGTCTTTGTATTAAAAGAGGTATGGACTTTGGGGACAGGGATGTAATATTGCCACTATACAAAGCATTGGTGCTGGCTCACCTGGAATACGCAGTTCAGTAAAGGGCACCAGTTTGTAAAAAGGATGCCCTGGAGTTAGAAAAAGTGGAGTAAGGAGAGCAACAAAACTAATGAAAGCCTTGAAGATCTTAGCTATGAGCAAAGATTAAAAGAACTGAATTTGTTAAGCCTTGAAAAAAAGACGTCTAAGGGGGACATGATTAACCTGTACAAATACATAAACAGACCATACAAAAAATATCAAGGGAAGCTATTCTGTGTTAAAACCCCTCAAAAACCAACGGGTCACTCCCTACGCCTGGAGAAAAAAATGATTCAGTCATAAGAGACGACAAGCATTCTTTACTGTAAGGGCTGCAAATCTCTGGAATAGCCACAGGAGCTGGTCACAGCAAATACAGTAGATGGCTTCAAAAAAGGTTTAGATTACTTTTTTATTCAGAATAACATTGAGGCTTATGACACTGTATACAAATTATGTACTACACACCCTTTCCCTTTGGCTCACCCCTTCCTTAAAATAAAGATGGACATTGATTTAGGGATTTGTTCTGATTGCCACATCTGGAGGGGGAAGGATTTTTTTGCCTTCCCCTGGATCAATATAGCAGTATTACAGGTTGGACTTGATAGACTTTTGTCTGTCTTTTTCCAACCTTAACAAATCTGTAACTATATAAGTGACTGAATATGGGGGGTGTCAAACATAACACTGAGACAATGCGTGTGCTGCCGAGGAGACCTTCAATATCAGATCGGTGGAGGAGGGAGCAATTCTCAGCAGGTCACAGCTGTTTGAAGAGGCCACAGCACTTGTACGAGGGCTGCAGCCTGTCTGTTGTTTACATGGGACCATCTACCAGCATGGCATCTACTTGGTAGCAGTAGTGCAGTATACTGCAGCTTCTTCCTGTTCCAGTAAACAAGAGTTCACAGAGCTCACATGCATGCTGTGGCCCATTTAAACAGTGGATCATTGGGATGGCAAGAGTTGTTTGCCCAACTGGTATTGATGGCCTAGAATAAATATAGACCATAAATATCCTAAACCAGAAAATCAATTTAATGTGCTTGGCCAGCTTAACCAGTATTATTATCTGCCAGACAAGGACACAGACCTAGTCCTTTCATTTACCCATTTATTAGGTGATAATGTTTTGCTCAAGGTTTCTTTGTAGTAGAGACCTCAATAGAGCTAGAAGCCAGGACTTTCACTGCAGTGTCATATTAAACAGTTTCAGACTATTGCTTGTTCTGGAGATACTGTACCGTATTTAACCTCCAAGCTGCTGTAGATCACAAGTATACTGACATTAACCCCTTCAGAGTGCTAGGTCACCAGGGAAACTGTAATTAGACTACCAGGTATATTGACATTAGCCCAAAATCTGTTTTGTGAAGTCCAGCACATGATTAGAACTTGAGGTTTATTCAAATCATTTTAAAATATCGGTGGCACTGCTAAACAAAAAGATACTCATGCATTTCAGACCTTTTTTGGTCCTTAATCATAGCTTAGTCTTAACACAGAAGAGGCATTCACTTTATAGCTACATCACAACCTGTCCAGGGGCAGGTTTTAATCTACTCAAGTGTGTGCTGGAGGCCACAAGACAGAATTTGGAGTTACTCTGCCGGCAGTCAACATGGAATACTTTATCCATTGCACCAGTTCTGATTTTTGATGCCAATTTTTCTGGACAGATGAGAAGTTATTAGACACAGGATGTTGTGGACTGTAGGACAATTCAAGTTGTTTGGAGACAAAAGGCCAAACTGTACTGCTTGGCAGTTACCACAGAGGTGGAATTAATGAATGCCACAGACCATATGTCTACAGACCATCCAGTGCTGGGACTAGGACTGTATGTATTCATAGACCCGAAGATATACTTCAAAAGCAGCCTTATCATACATTCATTCACATTTTGAAATAAATAACATATGTTGTTATGATTAGTGTCAAGTGACAAGATTTTCAGCCTTAAGAAACCTACCGAATTACATATTCGTTGTGTAGGATTGTGATTTCATATTCCTATTTGGTATGCTTGGGTTGGTAAAAATATCCTGTAAAACTTGATGGTCGCATTATCCTGCTCAAAGCTACCTACAAGAAGTTTGGGCTCAAATTAGAACTATGCCACACAATTTTCCACATGATGCATTTAATTAGACAGCCTCCTGTCACATGACTAAGAAGAGGGTGAAGGGTGCTGGCCAAGACCCTTTAAAAATTTCACAATATAATCCTCTCATGGTCAGATCCCTGTAGATATTCCTTGGGTAGTACTGGTCAGCTTTTAGCTCTTCTCCCATCATGGATCACTCACCGATATAATTGGTATGCAATATATTATTTTATCCCCATTTTATTTCTGTACTGTTAGCTTTTCTGTATGTCCTTTTTGTCATCTTTTTTGTAACATTTTAGCACTATACCTTTTTGTATACTAAATCAAATTTAATGTTGTTTCTTGATGCTCTAATCTTACCAACCCCCTTTAAGTACTGCTTTTCTGTGTTATCATTGAAGGCCAGTGTGCTAGAGGTTTGCTAGAACGCAGTGTGTTCCTGTCAGTGTTGTACACTTGTAACCGGGGTGTCCTGTCAGCCATACTGACAGATGGTGGCAGCGACTAGTGGAAGTGTTTGGGGGTTACTTTACTCCTTGGTAGCCTAATGCATTAGGCAAGTGTGAAAGTGAATTTCCCCCTTACAGTCACATTCAAGGTCACGGGTGCAGAGAGTAACAATGGCCTGTTGTATTGCATGTGTGAGTGATCATGACAATACCCAAGTGCAATGAGCTGGACATACTCTTTGTATTTGTTTCTGACATTAGGTTCTTCAGTAGTCTAGACCACCAGGGATTCTGACATTAACCCATACACTGCTCTATATCACCAGTAATATGGACATTAAAAGGTGGCTCACCGGTTATTTCACCTACTAGGTTTTCTATAATAACCTGTGGACAGGAGATCTTTTACATAGTACTTACCCGTCCACTTTCTCTGCTGAAGCCGTCATTTCTGCTGCACTTGTGCATGCTGTGGGCTCTTACGATCTTGACCAGACTGGATGTGACCACTTATTTTCCTGTTAGGCTACATAGAAGTAGGTGAAATGACCAGAGAACCCCTTTAACTATTTTACTGCCCTACACAAACAGGAATGCTGGCAATATCACCTTTACTACACTAGACCACCAGGAATATAGACATTAAACCTTCACTTTGCTAGATCTGGGTGCTGTTTAATAGTGTTTTCCTGGATGCTATCTGGCCCAGTATATCTGGCCCCTTTATAGCCAGTTTTTACGGTTCTGTACAGCGATATGGTTAAATAGTTCTATATTGCCCAGCTTAGAAGAAGCAGTGCCCACGTCTCTAGCTGGCCTGTTAACTAGCAACAAGAGCACAGAGAAAACATTGGCAGCCAGAGGAGCTGAGCATTGAAGATTGCAGTGGCTATTCCGGACTAGAACAGCTTGCCACCCATAATGTCTTAGTAGCGAAGCTAGCAAAGGGACTGGGAGACAATTGTTCACACTCATGCAGCAGTGCTAGTAGGATAAAAAAAAGAAGCACAAACTGCTCTAATCACTCTGCAGAAAATTTCTGGCCATACGCACAGGCAACTTGTTGTTTATTCAACTCTTTTTATTATTTCATCATGAATTTAAATTTACCCCAAAACCCTGCATATGTCCATGCAAGGAGAACACAGAATGCCATCATATATGGACAGCAATGACCAAAAACTATAGAGAGAGCAAAATATTCAAAGGCTATGTACACCTTTGGCACCATTGTACTCATTTTGAGCCCTTTTCTCTGTACAGCCTTGAGATTCTCTAATAGCCTTCTGTCTGTTTTCACTCTGTTCCGTCAGGCAGCTCAGCCTGACAGCTCCTCATCTCTGATCTCTAACCTCCTAAACACTCATTATAGCTCAATTCTTATCTTACTGATAGGAATGTGGCTTAAATAAGTGTTTATGACCTTTGAGTAATTTAGAGATAAAGGTTATTAGATGACCTGCACAAAGTGAAAGTACGATTCACGCAGCTAGACGAACAGATAACTGTTTGTGACAGAATGGATGACCAATTGAAAAAGTTATTTTCAGCCCAAAAAGAGTAAAATAAGTTGCCACTGCAGGTGTACATAGCCGTTAATTAATGGACTAATAAGACATTTATGGCTGTAAATACAGTTTTTCTATTACCTGGAGATCTGAAGTTCTCTAGACTTCTAGAATGACTAGTTTGTTTCACTGTCATACCAGACCGAGTAGAGGCTTGCAGTCTATAGCAGGCGGACATCCACTGGTTGACCATTTCTTCCATATATTGTACGAACAGAACTGCTTGTTTGTATAATGTATATCCATCTGGTTTCTCAACCCTCACAGGGCACATTAATAAAATTCAATCACCTGAATATACAATATTCCATCCCCTCACACAAGAGACGGGAAAGCTACAACTCAAGCATATAGACGGAAATATGATACAGACCAAATGAAGATGTTATCATTATATCTAGTGCAAGGTTTTCATACTCTGCTCTAACAAAAGGTAGAGTTTTGAAGAAATCTGAGAGTCTCAGATCAGCAGTCTCTACATTTCTGCTGCAATGTTTTGACAAAACCAAAAATAGTATATACTGGTAGGCATGGTGGGAATTTTACATGTTCTTCTACTTTATTGTTATTCTTTAACATGGGTGCTTTTTTTTCTCATGAAGAAAACCCATTTTTACAACCTATTTTTGATAGAATGGGGAAACACATGCCAGCTATACTAAATCAATGGGAGAGCCCAGGTCCACTAAGGCAGGAGTCTTCTTTACTTATCTCATAGAGGGACATTTTCATCCCCCATGAAGTCCATTTGCTCTGATAGCGTAAATCGAAAGGGATTGTTATCAGGAGACAACCTCTTTAACATGTACTTTGTTCCTTAATGAACAAACATAGCAAAATAATAATAATAATATTTTTATATATATATATATATATATATATATATATATATATATATATATATATATATATCCATATCCAACTCGCCAGGTTGCGAGTTAAAGGGGTTGTCCGGGTTCAGAGCTGAACCCGGACATACCCTTATTTTCACCCCGGCAGCCCTCCTGAGCCTGGCATCGGAGCATCTCATGCTCCGATGCGCTCCCGTGCCCTGCGCTAGATCGCGCAGGGCACAGGCTCTTGTGTTTACAATAACACACTGCCGGGCGGTAACTTCCGCCCAGCAGTGTGTTCGGTGACGTCACCGGCTCTGAGGGGCGGGCTTTAGCTCTGCCCTAGCCGTTTTACTGGCTAGGGCAGAGCCAAATCCCGCCCATCAGTGCCGGTGACGTCACCGGGGTTCCTGTCAGCCCCATAGAGAGCCCCGGTACGTCACCGGAACTCAGAAAAATGCCTTTGCCCTGCGCGATTTAGCGCAGGGCAAAGGAGAGCATCGGAGCATGAACTGCTCCGATGCTCTAGTCAGGGGGGCTGCCGGGGTGAAAATGGAGGGATGTCCAGGTTCAGCTCTGAACCTGGACAACCCCTTTAAGGGCCAATTTTTTGGCTACGCAAATCATTTTTGCATTTTCCCAAATTAGGCTGTTTTTATACCACTTTATATAATTTTTGATTGACTATTCCTCCTAGGGAAATTGTTAAAAAAAAATACATATTTTGAATTATTGATTTATATTTTGTGCTCTTAATTTTATGGTTTTCTTTGTATTTGTTTTTTTTTTATACTTTCTGCTTTTTTTCTTGATAATTTTGGCTCATTTTGTATATATTATTTTGTGTGTCTCCTAAGAGGACATATAAAGAAACTTTTTCAATGCTGTTCTCTACTGCAACATGAACATTCATAGGAGTCCAAGCTATAGGAGAAGATAGTCCTCTTTTCTGACATAATCAGCCATGTGATACCCCTGTTTAGTGCTACATATGCAGTAAAACCGAACAGAATTTGGGCACCGGACCTTTAAACCTACACAGTACATTTACATGGCATGAGTTTAAAGCCCAGGGCCACATGCTGTACATGTAAAGCAATGTTTTATCATAAACTTACATATCAAAATCAGGTTTTTAGATGAATATTTTTTTCTACAAATTTTGGTATAACTTTTATGATATTAAAGGAAAAATATTCAAAATAATTGTATACAGAACTGATGCTTCAATTCTTACAGATATCAAAAAGCTATCAAATAGTTATGAAGATGTCTAGTGTTAAGCAGTTTGCCTTGCCCTACATTTAACAGTTCAGTTTTTTGTTCTGTATAAAGGTCTGTATAGGGTCTCCAGCTATAGGTTTGCATCAAGTACTAGATCTACTGGCATATATATATATATATATATATATATATATATATATATATATATATATATATATATATGAACCTCCCCCTATAATATCTGTAATTCCATCTATATAACCTGATGGACCATTGTGGATGGTTTCCAATGTATGTCCTTGGCACCCAACTATTCCATCTATATCCCATTATGACATAACATGAAACTGACAGTTTCATGCTAAATAAAATCGCTTGTATGGCTATACCTTTGTGTATGATACTCTTCGCTTAGTTGAACACCATGCAGTGACGTCATCATGAGTGACAGATTAAACCGCCAATAGGTTCCCCCATTTACATAGGCATTCCCTAGCATCGCTACATGACATAAGTGGTGAACGACGAGCAGCAGGCCGGTGACTGTGGCTACACCCTCCTGCTCCTATTGGCTATTCCCCGAGACCGCTCCTGCTAGGGGCAGAGTCATGATTATATGAAGCAGGCGTCTGAGTGGCCGGTACGGCCGTCATAGTGCCGGTATGCTGCCGAACTGCACGCCACTCTGTGCAGTATCTTAGTGTTGCACATTCACAAAACAATCCTGCACCTGCTCCTGATGAAATGCGGGTTCCCACTGCATGGAAACGCATTGAGCAGAAGAAATTAGTCTGAGGGCTAGCTGGCAGGGATGGGAAATCCTATATAGACACTGCAACTACCATGTGTGTATAGGGAGACAAAATACTTTACCCGGACAATACCTGCAGCTAGGTAGATTAGGCAGTTTCTGGCAATATAGTAATTGCTCCGCACACTAGTGGGCAACTGCTTGTTTGCTATAGTGGCAATGCTGCTCATTAATGCGCTCAGGGACAACTGTCACGGAAGGTGTACAGGAAACAAGACAATACAAAATGAATATATGACTCACTGGATCCAAAACTAAGGAACAAAAAGGGAGACCCCTGCATAAGACCTGGCACTCTTCCTGACTGCTACGCCTATGCAAACACCCCAATGGTAGATGATCGCATATCCTCGTACCTCGACTGTATAACACCTGAACACCCTACAATAGTGAGGGGACATGACCACCGGCTCCCTACACTAGACACGGAGGGAGTCAGGGTCACCTGGGATCCAGCAAACATAAAATCACAAATGAATGTACAATACTTATCTTGTAGAAGACTGGGAAATAGGATCAGCATGCACACACACTCTAGGAAGTTGTACAAACCGCACACTAATGCACCATGGGGAGGAATCTAAAGGGATGCAATCAGTCCAACTACAAGACAGCTGAGAGAGGCCAACGAGATGAGGAACCGAAAACCAAAACAAAGAAAGCTCAAGGAGGAGGCCCTGAAAGGCATCTGTCAGAGCCTCTCAGATGTCTGGCTGCGACAACAACCGAGCAATTGCTATATACATCAGTGACCAATTGCCTCTGTATTGCAGCAACACTGTCACTTTATTAATGCTTAATAAAGCGCTAGATAGCAACAACGGGTGTTGAGAGGTACGCCCCTCCCCGCAAATGGGGTTATACCCTAGCCCGATTCACTTCTATTAAAGTGCGATTTTGTGATTCCAAGTTTTAGATAAATTTATCAATAAAAGGTTTATTATTTTATTCTTAACGTTCTATTCAGGCAAGGTTTGAGTTTCAAATTATAGGAACGTACACACACACATATACATATTTATTAGATTCGTTTTCAATAGATTTAGTTTGAAGGGGAATGGCAGGTTTTTTTTGTTGGGCGATATCACTGCGGATAAATGGAAAGCGTTGATGACTCAAGTACAGAATTTTAATATCTCTTCCTGTTTTAAAAATCTGTCAAAAGTATAAAAAAAACTATACAATATCATGGTGGGAGGTTTAGGCCCTGGAGAGATATTTGAAAAATAAAATTGTTCCAAGGGGTCTGAGAAATCCGATCCTCCCCACAACTAGGTTAAGATCAAGCGAGTTTTTTTTAATAAATGGGAAAAGGAATCCGTGGAGTCGTCCTTTAGACTTATGCGGTTGCCAATTGATGAGGAGAAAAAAAATGTTAGGCAAAAGTGAAAATGAACTGAAAGAGGAGTTAGAGCAGACAAGAAAATTTAGTGAAACCCCGAGTACAATAGAAAAGAGATTACCCTGCAACAAACAGTGGAAAAATTCACTGCACAACTAAAGGAGAAAAACACTCTTTATTTAAACAGAGGCATCAAAGATTTCAAGGAGGGGAGGATATTTGATTATAATACGAAGCAAACATCCCCACTGGAAGTCAATACTGAATTATCATCGTGTGAATGTGAAACTGACAGTGATTATAACGCAGGGAAAATGAGAGGGGGAACCCAAAGTGAGAGAAGACCATATAGTGGGAGGAATCGTGGTAGTCGCGGCAGGGGAAGAGGAAATAACAGAGGTTTTTTTCTTTAGACAGCACTGCCACTGTCAGAATATCTCCTGCGGAACAACAACAAAAAAGTACCCGTCCCGAAAATGTAAATCATCATTTGTGAAGACCAAGTAGTAAACCTGAGTTAATGCCCACTGTCTGAAAAGGAAACAAAACTTATAAAAAAGGGTTTGTCATTTGTCCCTCTGCGCAGTTTTGATTTATTTACGTGGGTCAAGGACCTACACCTCTTCACATGAAAATTAAAATGGAAAAAGTACTTCATTACCCACGATAAGCGAACATCTCAGGAGCTGGGAATTGAGGAACAGGACCTTCCCGATGTCCAGCTTCTGGCAGATCTGTACACTGAAGGTCAGCAAAATATGGGTGATGGTCCATTTACGAAACTATGAACACCCTCAAAAGAGCATCCCCCCATAAATGATAATACGCCAATTGATACCTTTGTGACAGTTGTCACGGAACAAGTACGTACTTTAGAAATGGCGAACAAAGGAGGTGGTGAAGGACGTGGGAATTTGAGTAATGAAGAACACCTAGCCCTGAAACAATTAGAGCAGGATGCAGAAATTGTGATCAAGCCGTCCGATAAAGGAGGCAATATTGTTGTTCTGGGACATCAGCAATACGAGGAGATGTGCAGTAGGATTCTGACTGACCATCAGACATACAACAAACTTACACATTGTTACGACCAGAGGATGTGGATCCTCTGTGTCAGCTGATAGAGGACTGGAATTAGTCCAATATCGCTGACTGCTGACTCTCAGAGACAGGACCCTGGTGTCTGCACCTGTTACCTTGAATGCAGCTACCTGCAGTAGTGTGAACAGAGTCCAACAAAGGCAGAATAAAGTAACAGATCAATATAGCATGCAGATATAAGCAGTCTCAGAGGCAGCGCAGGGTCTGGATCCAGGCAGACTTTACATGGGCAGATGCATAATCAGGCAGTGCAGATATAAGCAGTCTCATGGGCAGCACAGGGTCTGGATCCAGGCAGACTTACAGGAAGAGATGGACAGGTGCGTTGTCAGGCAGTGCAGAGGTCTATAATCCAGGAGGTCCAATAAACAGACAGCAGGCAGATGCGTAGTCAAATGAAGCGGAGGTCAGAATCCAGGAAATCCAATAAACAGACACAGTGGAGTGCTTCAGCGGGAGTCAAGAGGTACAACAACCACGCTTGGGCACTTCATGATGAGTGAAGCTGCCTTAGCGTCTGAAGTTTTGTGGAATGAGGAGGCTTTGGTGGCGGCCTTTTGGGAAGGGTTGTCTGGACGTATTAAGGATGAACTTGCAGGTCGTGATGTGCCTACCTCCCTTGAGGCTCTGATCTCTCTGGCTATTAAAATCGACATACGGTTTTCGGAGCGAGCTCGGGAGGCCTGTCAAGAGAAAAGACTTCCACAACAACTGTTTAAGTCTAATATGTCTCAACCTCCATTACGCACCTCCTTTTCGGATCCTGAACCCATGCAGGTGAATTCCACTCGGCTCTCGGCTCTCGGATGAGGAACGTCGTCTTCGCATGTCTTCTGGACTCTGCCTCTACTGTGGTGGTTCGGGTCACCGTGTCCGCAACTGTCCCCAGAAGTCGGGAAACTCCAATGCTTAGGGTCTTTGGGAGAGGCGGCTCTAGGCGAAAACTGCTCCACTCTCCAAATTCCTGTGACTCTGGTTCTTGGGGGCATCAAGGTCTCCATATCTGCTTCCTTGGATTCCGGGTCTGCGGGGAACTTCATACACCAAGCTATGGTGAGTCAATACCACATTCCTGTACGCCTGCTTCAAAATCCCCTGCTGGTGACTGCCGTCAGTGGACAAGTACTGACGGATCCAGTCCGGTTCATCACTGAGCCGTTGGAACTGCAGGTAGGGTGGTTACATGTTGAAAAGATTTCTCTATATGTGCTCCCTGAACTGTCCCATTCTCTTTTGCTGGGGTTGCCCTGGCTTAGGATGCACAATCCAGTAATAGAGTGGAGCTCTGGAGAGGTTCTTCAATGGGGACAGCTGTGCCAAGGCAAGTGCTTATGTTCCATTCAACGAAGGGTCTCTATATCCCTCCCTAAAAACCTGGAGGCCTTGCCAGTGGTCTATCATTCCTTTGCGGATGTGTTCGATAAAAAAGAGGCTGAGACACTACCTCCCCATCGCCCCTATGACTGCCCAATTGATTTACTATCTGGGACTTCTCCTCCTCGGGGTCGTGTTTATCCTCTGTCGCCTGCCGAATCGCAGGCAACAGCAGATTACATTAAGGAGAACCTTGAGAGGGGTTTCATCAGGAAGTCTTCCTCACCTGCAGGGGCAGGATTCTTTTTGTGAAAAAGAAAGATGGGTCTCTTCGCCCCTGTATAGACTACCGTGGTCTGAATAAGATCACCATCAAGAATAAATACCCTTTACCGTTAATTTCTGAATTATTTGATAGACTCCGTGGGGCTCGGATCTTCTCTAAGTTGGACTTGCGGGGGGCATATAATTTAATACGGATTCGTGAGGGTGACGAATGGAAGACAGCTTTTAATACCAGGGATGGCCACTATGAATACCTCGTGATGCCCTTCGGGCTCAGTAATGCCCCTGCTGTCTTCCAGGAGTTTGTCAATGACATTTTTCGAGATCTGCTCTATTCTTGTGTTGTTGTCTATTTGGATGATATTCTTATTTTTTCCAGAGACATCAGAACTCATCGCAGGCATGTGCAGATGGTCTTACAATGCTTACGAGAGAATAGTCTGTACGCTAAATTGGACAGCAGGCAGATGCGTAGTCAAATGAAGCGGAGGTCAGAATCCAGGAAATCCAATAAACAGACACAGTGGAGTGCTTCAGCGGGAGTCAAGAGGTACAACAACCACGCTTGGGCACTTCATGATGAGTGAAGCTGCCTTAAATACAAATAGTCCCGCCTCCGGGTGGGGATGGTAATCAGGAACCAGCTGCCTACTCCTATAAGAAAGGGAGAGGTGCGCGCGCGCGTGCTATAGCTCATCAGATGACACCTGGCAAAGAGGACGGATGCGACGGTATGCTGGCGGGCACCTGCGTCTCCTACAAGGTAAGCCAGTACTGGGACCCATAGTGCTGCAATGTGTAGACAGCGATCTGCCACCCTGCAGTGGAGATGCAGATCCCATACTGACAGTACCCCCCCTCTTATGCCCCCTCCTCCACACGGCTGACCTGGAGAGAAATTTCTTCAGCAACAGAGGGGCATGAATATTCTCTGCAGATTCCCATGACCTTTCTTCAGGCCCGTAGCCCTTCCAGTCCACCAAATAGAAGGTCTTACCTCTGATAATCCTCCTTTCTAGAATGTCCTTAACTTCAAACTCATCATCCATAGTGACAGGAGGAGGGTTCTGTGAAGTGCCTTTGCAAAACCTGTTAAAGACAGCTGGCTTAAGTAATGAAACATGAAATGAGTTGGGAATCCGCAAGGTAGCAGGTAGTTTGAGCTTGTAGGCAACAGGATTAATTTTCTTGATCACAGAAAAGGGTCCCAAGAATCGCGGAGCCAGTTTGTAAGAGGGAAGTCTGAGACGGATATTCTTAGAAGAAAGCCATACCTTGTCTCCAATGGCAAACTGAGGAGGAGGTCTGCGCCTCTTATCCGCAGACCTTTTCATCTGGTCCGCTGTTCTCCGAAGCGATACTTTAGTGTCAGACCAGACCCGAGACAGCTGCTCCACACAGGAATCTGCCGCAGGAACTCCAGAAGAAGGCCGCACAGGAAGAGGAACACTTGGATGTCGTCCATAGACCACAAAAAAATGGAGATTTACCTGTGGCTTGGTTGACTCTATTGTTATGAGCAAATTCTGCCCAGGGAAGACGCTTCACCCAGTCATCCTGATGGGCATTGGTAAAATGTCACAGGAAGCTGACCAATATTTGGTTCATGCGTTCCACCTGGCCGTTAGACTGTGGATGATAGGCAGAAGAGAAATCCAAAGAGACATTCAGAGACTTACATAAAGATCTCCAGAACCGGGAGGTGAATTGTACTCCTCTATCCGAGACGATATGGAGGGGAAATCCATGAAGGCGGAAGATATGTAAAATGAATAGCTCAGCAAGACGAGGAGCAGATGGCAGACCTGGAAGCGGAATAAAGTGCGATATCTTAGAAAAACGGTCAACGACAACCCAAATGACTGTACAGCCCTCAGAGACAGGTAAATCGGTTATGAAGTCCATACCAATATGCTGCCAGGGGACCTCAGGCACCGGAAGAGGCAACATAAACCTGCAGGTTTCAGTCTGGGAGACTTATTCTGGGCACACAAGGTACAGGAAGCCACAAAGTCTACAATATCCGCTGTTATGGATGGCCACCAGTAATGTCTGGAGATGAGATTCAAGGTCCCCCGTTGACCTGGATGGCAGGCAATCTTGGATGCATGCCCCCACTGTAAAACCTTCCTTCGTTTAGATTCCGGAACAAAGATCTTACCTGGGGGAACCTTGGACAGGTTAACTGGAGCCACTGGGACTACTTTAGTTGGTTCAATGATAAACTGGGGTTCGCCTTCTGAATCTGTGGTTTCAAAGGACCTGGAGAGAGCGTCCGCTTTGATATTTTTGTCAGCGGACCGAAAATGCAATTGAAAATTAAATCGGGCAAAGAAGAGAGACCAACGGGCCTGACGAGGATTAAGTCGTTGAGCTGTCTGCAAATAGGTGAGGTTCTTATGATCGGTGTAAATTATGACTGGTAGGCTAGAACCTTCCAGAAGATATCTCCATTCCTCTAGAGCCAACTTAATTGCTAGGAGCTCCCTGTCCCCAATAGAATAGTTTTTTTCGGCAGCGGAAAATAACTTAGAAAAAAAACCACAAGGAGACATACGACCTGAGGCATTCTTCTGTGACAGGACGGCCCCGGCTCCCACAGAGGATGCGTCCACCTCCAAGAAGAACTGTTTGTTGGGTTCTGGGCGTCTAAGGACTGGAGCTGAAGAAAAGGCTTGCTTGAGGGAGGAAAATGCTGTCTCTGCTTCAGGGGACCATAGTTTGGGATTGGCACCCTTCTTGGTCAGGCCAGAAATAGGAGCTGTTAGGGTAGAAAAATTACGGATGAATTGACGATAATAATTGGCAAAACCCAGGAACCTTTGTATTGCCTTCAGGCCGGAGGGACGGGGCCAGTCTAGCACTGCTGCCACCTTTCCAGGATCCATTTTGAGACCATGATCCGAGATGATGTACCCCAGGAAGGGCAGGGACGACTTTTCAAAGACACACTTTTCCAATTTAGCGTACAGACGATTCTCTCGTAAGCGTTGTAAGACCATATGCACATGCCTGCGATGAGTTCTGATGTCTCTGGAAAAAATAAGAATATCATCCAAATACAGGTCCTTCTCAAAAAATTAGCATATTGTGATAAAGTTCATTATTTTCTGTAATGTACTGATAAACATTAGACTTTCATATATTTTAGATTCATTACACACCAACTGAAGTAGTTCAAGCCTTTTATTGTTTTAATATTGATGATTTGGGCATACAGCTCATGAAAACCCAAATTTCCTATCTCAAAAAATTAGCATATTTCATCTGACCAATAAAAGAAAAGTGTTTTTAATACAAAAAAAGTCAACCTTCAAATAATTATGTTCAGTTATGCACTCAATACTTGGTCGGGAATCCTTTTGCAGAAATGACTGCTTCAATGCGGCATTGCATGGAGGCAATCAGCCTGTGGCACTGCTGAGGTGTTATGGAGGCCCAGGATGCTTCGATAGCGGCCTTAAGCTCATCCAGAGTGTTGGGTCTTGCTCTCTCAACTTTCTCTTCCCAATATCCCACAGATTCTCTATGGGGTTCAGGTCAGGAGCATTGGCAGGCCAATTGAGCACAGTAATACCATGGTCAGTAAACCATTTACCAGTGGTTTTGGCACTGTGAGCAGGTGCCAGGTCGTGCTGAAAAATGAAATCTTCATCTCCATAAAGCTTTTCAGCAGATGGAAGCATGAAGTGCTCCAAAATCTCCTGATAGCTAGCTGCATTGACCCTGCCCTTGATAAAACACAGTGGACCAACACCAGCAGCTGACATGGCACCCCAGACCATCACTGACTGTGGGTACTTGACACTGGACTTCAGGCATTTTGGCAGTTCCCTCTCCCCAGTCTTCCTCCAGACTCTGGCACCTTGATTTCCGAATGACATGCAACAGTCCAGTGCTGCTTCTCTGTAGCCCAGGTCAGGCGCTTCTGCCGCTGTTTCTGGTTCAAAAGTGGCTTTACCTGGGGAATGCGGCACCTGTAGCCCATTTCCTGCACACGCCTGTACACGGTGGCTCTGGATGTTTCTACTCCAGACTCAGTCCACTGCTTCCGCAGGTCCCCCAAGGTCTGGAATCGGTCCTTCTCCACAATCTTCCTCAGGGTCCGGTCAACTCTTCTCGTTGTGCAGCGTTTTCTGCCACACTTTTTCCTTCCCACAGACATCCCACTGAGGTGCCTTGATACAGCACTCTGGGAACAGCCTACTCGTTCAGAAATTTCTGTGTCTTACCCTCTTGCTTGAGGGTGTCAATGATGGCCTTCTGGACAGCAGTCAGGTCGGCAGTCTTACCCATGATTGCGGTTTTGAGTAATGAACCAGGCTGGGAGTTTTTAAAAGCCTCAGGAATCTTTTGCAGGTGTTTAGAGTTAATTAGTTGATTCAGATGATTAGGTTAATAGCTCGTTTAGAGAACCTTTTCATGATATGCTAATTTTTTGAGATAGGAAATTTGGGTTTTCATGAGCTGTATGCCAAAATCATCAATATTAAAACAATAAAAGGCTTGAACTACTTCAGTTGGTGTGTAATGAATCTAAAATATATGAAAGTCTAATGTTTATCAGTACATTACAGAAAATAATGAACTTTATCACAATATGCTAATATTTTGAGAAGGACCTGTAGACAACAACACAAGAATAGAGCAGATCTCGAAAAATGTCATTGACAAACTCCTGGAAGACAGCAGGGGCATTACTGAGCCCGAAGGGCATCACGAGGTATTCATAGTGGCCATCCCTGGTATTAAAAGCTGTCTTCCATTCGTCACCCTCACGAATCCGTATTAAATTATATGCCCCCCGCAAGTCCAACTTAGAGAAGATCCGAGCCCCACGGAGTCTATCAAATAATTCAGAAATTAACGGTAAAGGGTATTTATTCTTGATGGTGATCTTATTCAGACCACGGTAGTCTATACAGGGGCGAAGAGACCCATCTTTCTTTTTCACAAAAAGAATCCTGCCCCTGCAGGTGAGGAAGACTTCCTGATGAAACCCCTCTCAAGGTTCTCCTTAATGTAATCTGCTGTTGCCTGCGATTCGGCAGGGGACAGAGGATAAACACGACCCCGAGGAGGAGAAGTCCCAGATAGTAAATCAATTGGGCAGTCATAGGGGCGATGGGGAGGTAGTGTCTCAGCCTCTTTTTTATCGAACACATCCGCAAAGGAATGATAGACCACTGGCAAGGCCTCCAGGTTTTTAGGGAGGGATATAGAGACCCTTCGTTGAATGGAACATAAGCACTTGCCTTGGCACAGCTGTCCCCATTGAAGAACCTCTCCAGAGCTCCACTCTATTACTGGATTGTGCATCCTAAGCCAGGGCAACCCCAGCAAAAGAGAATGGGACAGTTCAGGGAGCACATATAGAGAAATCTTTTCAACATGTAACCACCCTACCTGCAGTTCCAACGGCTCAGTGATGAACCGGACTGGATCCGTCAGTACTTGTCCACTGATGGCAGTCACCAGCAGGGGATTTTGAAGCAGGCGTACAGGAATGTGGTATTGACTCACCATAGCTTGGTGTATGAAGTTCCCCGCAGACCCGGAATCCAAGGAAGCAGATATGGAGACCTTGATGCCCCCAAGAACCAGAGTCACAGGAATTTGGAGAGTGGAGCAGTTTTCGCCTAGAGCCGCCTCTCCCAAAGACCCTAAGCATTGGAGTTTCCCGACTTCTGGGGACAGTTGCGGACACGGTGACCCGAACCACCACAGTAGAGGCAGAGTCCAGAAGACATGCGAAGACGACGTTCCTCATCCGAGAGCCGAGTGGAATTCACCTGCATGGGTTCAGGATCCGAAAAGGAGGTGCGTAATGGAGGTTGAGACATATTAGACTTAAACAGTTGTTGTGGAAGTCTTTTCTCTTGACAGGCCTCCCGAGCTCGCTCCGAAAACCGTATGTCGATTTTAATAGCCAGAGAGATCAGAGCCTCAAGGGAGGTAGGCACATCACGACCTGCAAGTTCATCCTTAATACGTCCAGACAACCCTTCCCAAAAGGCCGCCACCAAAGCCTCCTCATTCCACAAAACTTCAGACGCTAAGGCAGCTTCACTCATCATGAAGTGCCCAAGCGTGGTTGTTGTACCTCTTGACTCCCGCTGAAGCACTCCACTGTGTCTGTTTATTGGATTTCCTGGATTCTGACCTCCGCTTCATTTGACTACGCATCTGCCTGCTGTCTGTTTATTGGACCTCCTGGATTATAGACCTCTGCACTGCCTGACAACGCACCTGTCCATCTCTTCCTGTAAGTCTGCCTGGATCCAGACCCTGTGCTGCCCATGAGACTGCTTATATCTGCACTGCCTGATTATGCATCTGCCCATGTAAAGTCTGCCTGGATCCAGACCCTGCGCTGCCTCTGAGACTGCTTATATCTGCATGCTATATTGCTCTGAACTTTGTGTTGCCTGTATCTGTCAAGTGACTTTTTGAATACTGTCTGCCAGTAAAGACCATCTGAACTTTATTCTGCCTTTGTTGGACTCTGTTCACACTACTGCAGGTAGCTGCATTCAAGGTAACAGGTGCAGACACCAGGGTCCTGTCTCTGAGAGTCAGCAGTCAGCGATATTGGACTAATTCCAGTCCTCTATCAGCTGACACAGAGGATCCACATCCTCTGGTCGTAACAGTACGCTTGGGCCCTTCATGATGAGTGAAGCTGCCTTAAATACAAATAGTCCCGCCTCCGGGTGGGGATGGTAATCAGAACCAGCTGCCTACTCCTATAAGAAAGGGAGAGGTGCGCGTGCGCGCGCGCGTGCTATAGCTCATCAGATGACACCTGGCAAAGAGGACGGATGCGACGGTATGCTGGCGGGCACCTGCGTCTCCTACAAGGTAAGCCAGTACTGGGACCCATAGTGCTGCAATGTGTAGACAGCGATCTGCCACCCTGCAGTGGAGATGCAGATCCCATACTGACACACATGACCCTACATTGAGGTTCAGGAAGGAATTGAATGACATTTTGCTTAAAGCGCAAGCGCAGAACCACATAAGCAAGAACAAATTCACATTTTTGAATCCGGAACATCCAGTATTGGCAACATTTTACAGCCTTCCAAAACTACATAAGGGTCTGATACCGTTAAAAGGGAGACCTATTGTGTCTGGGATAGGGAGCCTAACATCTAATATTAGCACATATGTCGACACGATTCTACGACCATTTGTGGAAGGGCTCCCCATCCTATGTGAGAGACACAATGGACGTTTTGAAACAACTAGATGGGATTCAGTGTGAGGAGGGAACTTGGTTGGCTAGCCTTGATGTAGAGGCTTTATACAGTTCCACCCCACACGATACAGGCCGTTCAGTTTTTTCTTCAGCAAAGAGGTGAACATTGCCGACGTCACAATATCTTCCATATGCAGTTAATCAACTTCATTTTGACACACAATATCATTCTCATTTGCAGGCCAGATCTTCCACCAGCTCAGGGGTGTGGCAATGGGGAGTCCCTGTGCCCGATTTGTGCCAACCTGTTCCTGGGCTGGTGGGAGAGTGAGGTGGTCTTTTCGGATTGCATGGAACGATTCACGACATCAATAGTACATTGGCTAGGATTTATTGATGACGTGCTGATTTTATGGAGAGGACAAGAGTCTGAATTCCATTCGTTTTTGTCAGAACTGAATAGGAACCAATTGGGGTTGTTTTTTACATCTGAAATAAAGGCCAAACAAATATCGTTCCTGGATCTCTCCATAGCATTTGATACATCAGGAAGGATAGTAACAAATCTGTTTAGGAAATCAACTGCAACCAACAACCTCCTCAAATCGGACAGTAGCCATCCAATATCCCTTAAGAAGGGTATTCCAAAAGGGCAGTACCTGAGAGTCTGAAAGAACTGCTCCGAGCTGGGAGATTTTATGGTGGCAGCCCGGGATCTTCAGATTCAATTCAAGAACACAGGCTGCCCACAGGAAACTGTGAAAAATGCGTATCAGCATGCGTTGAGTAGCAATCAGCAAGAACTGTTATGCCCCAAAGTGAGAAATGAGGAAGCTGTGACATTTAGAATTATTGGCACCTATGATAAATGCCATTGGGAGATTAGGGAAATTATCTCGTCCTATTGGGGGATTTTAAAATCTGACCCTGACATTGGGCATTTGCTGATGGAACATCCCTTAATCACCTACCAGCGTAAATCGCAATATAAGAGACCATCTAGTTCACAGTCTGTACCAGGCCCCAAAACCACCGAAAATGTGGCTAAGAAATGATGCCAAGGGTACATTACCACGTGGCACATGTTCCTTCTGTAAATATATTCAGAAGGGTAAATATTTGAACAGTACAACCACGGGGACAACATATGGACTGCCATCAAAATCACAAGAGGACCTTGTCCGGGAAGGGTTTTTTATTATTTGCAAAACACTACTGCCTAACTGGCTACTAACCACTCCTGTCCCAGGCAATAAAACTTAACTTTTACTTCTTTTTATTAAAACAATTGGTTATTAAAACAATTGAGTAACATCGTAAGAGATTTCAAATTTTACAAAAGCACTTAAGTACGGATAATGACTTCAGGGAGGTACTTTCATCCAAACCCACGATTACATACCGGAGAGGAAAAAACCTGAGAGACCATCTGGTACACAGTTTTCACAGCACCGATCCACCCAGAACAACGTGGCTGAAGTCAAGTATAGTGGGCAGCTACCCCTGTGGTAGATGTAGTTTTTGCCCATACATCCAAAAACAGAAAACAT
The DNA here is from genome assembly GCF_014858855.1 of Bufo gargarizans. Taxonomy (NCBI): domain Eukaryota; kingdom Metazoa; phylum Chordata; class Amphibia; order Anura; family Bufonidae; genus Bufo; species Bufo gargarizans. The sequence continues at coordinate 49,791,572 of NC_058090.1, forward strand.
TAATAAATACTTTGGATGACTGGAGAGTATGAAATTAGACAATGTATTAATTGTCAGATGACGGGCATCATTTATGTTGCATGGTGCCCGTGTTCTAAACTGTATGTGGGCAAAACATCTCAAGAATTCCAAAGGCGTATCTGCCAACATATTCGTAGTATCAATACAAAAACAGATACTAAAATATCCAAACATGTCAGAGCGTTTCATAATGGTGATCCGAGATGTCTAAAATTCTAGCGTCTATGCAAAAAAACCTTATGAGCACGTAGAGGAGATCTGGATAGAATTCTCCTTCAAGAAGAGACGAGGTGGATTTACTGCCTGGACAGCCTCAGCCCTAATGGCCTCAATAAAGGTTTTACATTTTCATCATTTTTGTAAGGAAGAACTGCACGTCATACTTTTCAACTGAAAAAATAGTGTATAGTGAGCATATGAAAATGCTAGAGTAATTAATAAACTGTAACTAGGCTAATGGAGACACCAACTGGTGCTTATAAACAGTAGAATGAGATCTAGGTCCCTTAATAATGGTAACTAAATATTAAAGAAATAATGTAGTACCACAAACTATCATGAAGCCTATTATGTATATGTTAAAAGAATATAGGGCCATAAATTAAGATATTAGACGAAACAGTGAATAGTCAATAATGATAAATGATATTGTGGGACCTGAACCCCATATTACTACCTAATACATACTATTCAATACTTAATATCAGCAGTTATTTTTATTAAACCAGACTAGTAACTACCCAGGTTGAAATGGTGCAATACATTAATAGGTGACAAGTGTAACATATAAAATAGGTGACAATTGAGACCCAACACATTGCCATACATGGGTATAATGCATTGTTTCTAAGTGCAAGCGCAGGCGCAGTAACAAGAACGCTCTGATGTAGAGAGGGAGAGAAGAAGACTGTGCGCAGGCGCATCTCGTTGCAGCAGCAGGGAGACGGACGGCTAAGTGTGGGCGCAGCCGCAGTACCATCAGGTGCCAGCATGTGAATGCTTAGTTCTGGCACATGCGCAGTGAAGGCCGTCGGCGTGTACAGATACTAAGTCCGGGAGCTGCAACCCACAAGGTAACTCCCATCGGCAGGTGACTAGAGAGTTGGTCACAAGTGTAATCTTTACCCTTATAGGGCAGTCCTGGCACGCACCTGTAAACCTGGGTGGGATTGGTTAATTTCTCCAAACTGTGAGGAGGTGGCCTATAAAAGGTCCCATACCAGCGTTTACCATTCAAGTCTGCCCAATACCCCTGATGAAGCCAGATTAGCTGCGAAACATGTTGGGGGGCAAGAATTAGAATTTGGTCTGGCACCGTTGAGGCACAATAACGTAAAACCTATGTGCTTAGTGCAAACTGTCAATGTGAACAGGCCCTTGCCTGTCAACATACGCCTCAAATCGTGGGGGTTAGGAATAACTAGGCACAGAGTAATACTTTAGCCATTATATCAGGAAGCTTAGGAAAGCAGTGTGGGTTAGTGTACCCCCGCCTGCACGCCTATGGTGTATATCACTCTGGAATAGCATCCAGTGAGGTATAGCTAGTTTTAACTCTTTAGGTAGCTCACATAAGTTTACTCTTCTCAATAGTTTTAATAAAAGAAGTAAAAGTTAAGTTTTATTGCCTGGGACAAGAGTGGTTAGTAGCCAGCTAGGCAGTAGTGTTTTGCAAACATATGGACTGAGGTCCTTTGTGAATTGCAAAACAGTTGGAGTGATTTATCTCCTTACATGCGGTTGCGGCAAACAATATATATCGGTAAAACAAAGCGTGAATTTAGGAAAAGGATAGGGGAACATCTATCGGACATCCGCATTAAGACAGAAACACCGGTAGTATGGCACGTGAATGAATGCCATACTGGAAAAGAGGGGGTGAAATTTCAGGGGATCGAACGCGTCATGCGACCTTTACATGGAGGCGACGTGGATGTTTTTCTGTTACGTAAAGAAGCCTAGTACATTTTTAGAATGCAAACGGTGAGGCCACTGGCGCTAAATGACAACATCTCCTATGCATGTTTTATCTAGGAGGTTATAACCATGAGGATATAAACCTAAAGTTTGGCCCTTATGTTCACATGTATTTGATACCTATATGTGACACATATCCCCATTAATCTAAGGGGAATATTGGTCTGGCTATTTGGATGCGAAAAAGAATGTAGACAGTTTGCCCATTATCTCTGGGAATGTCCAAGTACTAGATCCACTGGCATATATATATATATATATATATATATATATATATATATATATATATATATATAAATAAACCTCCCCTATAATATCTGTAATTCCATCTATATAACCTGATGGACCATTGTGGATGGTTTCCAATGTATGTCCTTGGCACCTAACTATTCCATATATATCCCATTATGACATAACATGAAACTGACGGTTTCATGCTAAATAAAATCGCTTTTATGGCTATACCTTTGTGTACGATACTCTTCGCTTAGTTGAACACCATGCAGTGAGATCATCATGAGTGACAGATTGGACCGCCAATAGGTTCCCCCATTTACATAGGCATTCCTCAGCATCGCTACATGACATAAGTGGTGAATGCCGAGCAGCGGGTGGGTGACTGTGGCTACACCCCCTGCTCCTATTGGCTATTCAGAGACTGCGCCTGCTGGGGGCGGAGTCATGATTATATGAAGCACGCGTCTGAGCGGCCGGTACGTCCGTCATAGTGCCGGTATGCTGCCGAACTGCACGCCACTCTGTGCAGTATCTTAGTGTTGCACCTTCGTGAAACAATCCTGCACCTGCTCCTGATGAAATGCGGGTTCCCACCGCATGGAAATGCGTTGAGCAGAAGAAATTAGTCTGAGGGCTAGCTGGCAGGGATGGGAAATCCTATATAGACACTGCAACTACCATGTGTGTATAGGGAGACAAAATACTTAACCCGGACAATACCTGCAGCTAGGTAGATTAGGCAGTTTCTGGCAATATAGTAATTGCTCCGCACACTAGTGGGCAACTGCTTGTTTGCTATAGTGGCAGTGCTGCTCATTAATGCGCTCAGGGGCAACACAGCAATTGCTATATACATCAGTGAGCAATTGCCTCTGTATTGCAGCAACACTGTCACTTTATTAATGCTTAATAAAGCGCTAGACAACATCAACGGGTGTTGAGAGGTACGCCCCTCCCCGCAAATGGGGTTACACCCTAGCCTGATTCACTTCTATTAAAAGTGTGAATTTGTGATTCCAAGTTTCAGATACATTTACAAATAAAGGTTTATTATTTTATTCTTAACGTTCTATTCAGGCAAGGTTTAAGTTTCAAATTATAGGAACGTACACACACATATACATATTTATTAGATTAGTTTGCATCGATTTGGGTCTGTTTAAAACAGAAATATCCAATCTTACTATTTGTATCTATTGGAATCAATCCATTGTTTCATATTGCACTGGTTGTTACAGAGATCTCATTGGCATACAATGTCATTCGGGAGTAATTGCCCAGCATTTCAGAAGTATAAATATTCAAAAATATGTTTGTAACATCCAAGAGTTATGTTACTAAACTCTTTTTCCCCGCTACTATTTGTGGGTAACTTGTGCCTTGTCATCTAATGTGATTTTATTTAATATTCCTCACAAATGTGCATTTTCTAAGCCTGTTATATATATTTGTTGTAATTTCCATGTACACCAGCAGGTGGCAGCAATGTGTTATCAGTGCCTTAGTTCAGTTTAGCATATCTAGACTGGGATAGTACATTCCAGTTTAGCTCCCCCTCTATGAGCAGAAGTGGGCTGGCCCATGTCCTGCTTCATGGGGAGGAAAGGAAGTTAGTTGTAGTGTGTCAGCCACCCCGGCTAGGGGAAGGCTGTGCTGGTAGGAGCTCCCGGTTTTAGGGATCCCAAACCAGGATCGAGTCTCGGCTGAGACCAAAGATCTTGATCCCCAGTCTGAGCCCTTCAGCCTCAACTGGTTGACAAGCAAGCAGCACCTCCAGAACTCCAGGACGAACCATTCCCTGTGAGCCAACTGTGAGTAACATCCAGAGACCAGGAGAAGCCAAATTCCTCCTCAGCCGGTCAGTCCCATACACAGCAGAAGATAGACAGAGCAGAAGACAGTTTCCTGCCATATTCTCCAGGCACATGATAGGAGCAGAAGAGATATTGATCCCTGCCATACATTGCCAATTACTGCTGGGACCCAAGGACTATTGCTGTATCTCATGTGGATTAATGCTGCCTCTAGTAAAGACAAGTTGAATTATATTACAAGTCTGGATCTCAGTTATTACTACCAAGTTCCTCAATTACTCCTACTAGCAAAGCACTCATTTATTGCAAGTGAGCCAGGTTCCAGGAGTCCAGCCGTACCAAGGTAGGAGACACCGTTGACACTATTACTACTGCTACACAGAGACATTATCCCACTCTGGCATTCCTAACCTGGTACGTGAGTTGCAACACCTTAAAGGGTCCTGAGACTGTACCCTGCGCACGCTGCAATTGGCGTCACGAACAAAAACTATAGACTTATATACCCATATCCGGACCCACTGCATAACTGGTGTCCATGTAACCGTACCACGGTCCTGCTCATTGCATATTGCTATTAGCAGAATTGCTTGCATATCTCCTAAAGTCAGTACAATAAAAAAAACTAACTCTATAGCTTGGCTGCATTGATGGAATACATACATCAACAACTGGGACATATGACCCTTTGGAAAATTTGTCAACAGCAAACACCAGCGATATAGAGATATGACTTCTCTCTGACCCCAATGCAAAATCTGTAACAAAGCCTTCAATTATCATGCTATGGCATCTTCACAGGGACAGGGCTACATTTTGGTCCACCTCAAGCTCAGGAGTGCAGAAGTAGCATATGAGACCACCACTATTTTCAGCTGATTGCCTGGCTCGCACATCCCTGGACAAACAGCTGAATTTGTTGGAGTAAGTATCCACCTACCAGACACTTCTCCTGTGGAGGCGATGCAGGACATGTAAAGTAGCACATGGTGGCTAATCTGATGAATCACTGTAGATCTAATACATGGACAACCTGTGTCCACCAGAATAACTGTCAGTCTGGCTTGTTGGCTCATAAAAACTCACACTGCTAGAAGATTATGTCTTCATGAGACAACCCTTTTAGGTTACCTGCACAAGCTGACAGTTGTGTGTTTTTTCTGTACAGAAAAAATGCAGTGCATTTCCAGAACAGTTTATAATGGTGGGCAGCTTTGGGGTCCTAGGTTGAAACTGGACTGAGGACAACATCTGCGTGGAGTTTGTGTGTTCTTCCCATGTTTGTGTGGGTTTCCTCCCACAATCCAAAGACATACTGATAGGGGACTTAGATTGTGAGCCCCATTGGGGACAGAGTGATGCTAATGTCTGTAAAGCGATGCAGCATATAATAGCGCTATATAAGAAAGTAAAATAAACAATTAATAACTGTGAATGTGATTTACCAAATTTTGCACGTGCAGAAATTGACTAGCTGCACAGATTTTAGCACGTCAATTGTTTGCACAATTACACACATTGTATATAGTGGATTTCCTGATAGACGTCAATGGGTTGTTAACATAAACAGAAAAACTGCAACAAAAACTATATAAAAAACGTGATATATAATGCAGATTTATGTGCTGTTTTTATCGCAATTTCGATGTGGTTTTCAGGTGTGTTTTTTTCCTACAAATCTGCAACGTGTGCAGGTAGCCTTAAACCATGTATTCCATGATAGTAAGCCATATTCGGATTTCCGCTAATATTACCCAATTTACGGTAAGTAAGGTATCTGGTAAAGGAAAATAAAACACACATTTTGTGTGTTCCAGTTTGGATACACACACTAGTCCTCCTGTCTGCCGTTCCCGGAGTATATAGCCTCCTCTGACTGACAGCTTTGGAAACAGCCTAATGAGGCGGGTACGTTGGAAGGATGCAGGAAAGATGATACAAAGCACTTACAGCTAATTGAATACACAAATTGAAATGCAGTGTCAGGGCCGCTTATTGATAAACATGTTATTTGGGGAGAAATCCCGCTCTTGATTTGCTCGTGTTTACATTGTCCTTTGTTACAATTAGAAACAAGCGAACATACAGTATACAAATGATGGCGGTTATTTCATTCCGCTAACAGAAAACACATGTGCTCCCCCGCTCTTCATCTGCTAGAAAGGATTCCGTTTTTATTTCTTTCTAATTGAGTCAGTCTTTGTCTCCCGTGAAAGTAATCACACGCAGTTTTATCTCCATGTGACAAGATCGCTCATAGCCTCGAGGGTTTAGAAATCAGAATTAAATAACCAAGTCTCAGCATACAATATTGTTGACGTGTGCATGACAGAGGAATCTATCTTCTCTGTAATGGAAACCAGTAGCAAATTAAAGAGCCATTCCAGCAGGCCCCATAGTTCTAAATGCAGCACCGCTCACTGATGATCGGTACATATTTCATTGTAAGAATATAACTCTTTTTTAGCATGGTTTTACTTGTCTTCCTACAGTTCTATGTGCAGTACCCCAGACCTGGGGGTAATTGCAATCGTCTGTAATGAAATGCTTTTGGAATGTTCATGTTAGGTCACGCTTCAAGCTATACACCTTGTACACTAGCAGATGGTATACAGTTGGCAGTTGTTGGCAATAGGAACAGGACTTACCATGCCAGTCCTCCCTTCTTGGTAGGAGGAGGCTGGTCTGACTTCCTGCCAAGGGAGAGGTAGATCTAGCGGGAGGAGTGCATAGAGAAGAGTGTGAGGGTGCATGCAATTCCACTCCCGCTCCTCCAGGCCATGAAGACCCCAGAGTTGGATCAAACGGGAGGACAACTACTCATGAAAGCCTGCAGGGTCCAGGGCCACAGAAATCTTGGAGACTATGGAGTGTTTAATGACTTAAACTGCCAGATGCTGCCTGCAGATCAACTACATTTTCATGGTGTCCATACACATTACATGAATGTTGGCCAAACTTGTTGACCATCTAGTGTGTATGACATGATACCATAAGAAAGAAAGATTAGGCATGTTGTGTGTGAGCATGCTCGATATTTTTGTTGACAATGGCAGAGGTGTCTGCCAGCAGCTTATCCCCACTTCCCAACTGAGAACATATGTGCGAGGAAAACTGTGTGTTGGGGTTGGAAGGAATTTTTCACATATTTCAGATCTTGAACTACAGCATGCACACAACACGCCATATGTGCATATACGTCATCAGTGGCAGAATGTCGTAATTGTACTCCTCATTCTAATCATTCTCTTAGGAGTCGCTTAGGAGTCCAGTGGGCGGTCTCAATGACTGGCAGCCTTACCTGTAGGAATGTATGCAAGTCGCTTAGGAGTCCAGTGGGCGGTCTCAGTGACTGGCAGCCTTACCTGTAGGAATGTATGCAGAGAAGTCAATCACTGAGTCACTCCGGCCACTGGACTCCTAAGATCAGAATAAACAGATGTAAATGAATAAAATATAAGTCTTTTCCCTTAAAACGTTACATCATTCTTCTCAGCTCCTCCTGCTCTATAACATGATGCCTGCAGACTGAATGACATTTTTAATGTGACGGTTTACTATTAAAGGGGCAATCAGGGATTCAAAAAGAAGTTCAGAAATGGACTGCACAGCAATTCCAGCCATAGTCCATGGACAAGAGCGACATCCAAAAGTCCACTTCAAATCACTGAGGATCCTCCTTTATGAAAGGGGTGGTCTAGCTGAAAATTGTGTTTTTTTTTGTAAAGGGTCAGAATGATACAAGGGCGTAACTATAGCCATGGGTGATGACAACATGGTGTTTTTTGCTATAATGTTGGTTTTCTGATATGTGGTGCTATTATACATACCTTTAATTATTGCTTCTTATATCCACCCCACCCTCTTTAATAATAGAAACATAGAATGTGTCGGCAGATAAGAACCATTTGGCCCATCTAGTCTGCCCAATATACTGAATACTATGGATAGCCCTTGGCCCTATCTTATATGAAGGATAGCCTTATGCCTATCCCATGCATGCTTAAACTCCTCCACTGTATTTGCAGCTGCCACTTCTGCAGGAAGGCTATTCCATGCATCCACTACTCTCTCAGTAAAGTAATACTTCCTTATATTACTTTTAAACCTTTGCCCCTCTAATTTAAAACGATGTCCTCTTGTAGCAGTTTTTCTTCTTTTAAATATTCTCTCCTCTTTTACCTTGTTGATTCCCTTTATGTATTTAAAAGTTTCTATCATATCCCCTCGGTCTCGTCTTTCTTCCAAGCTATACATGTTAAGGTCCTTTAATCTTTCCTGGTAAGTTTTATCCTGCAATCCATGTACCAGTTTAGTAGCTCTTCTCTGAACTCTCTCCAAAGTATCAATATCCTTCTGGAGATATTGTCTCCAGTACTGCGCACAATACTCCAGATGAGGTCTCACTAGTGCTCTGTAGAGCGGCATGAGCACCTCCCTCTTTCTACTGGCAATGCCTCTCCCTATATACCCAAGCATTCTGCTAGCATTTCCTGCTGCTCTATGACATTGTCTGCCTACCTTTAAGTCTTCTGAAATAATGACCCCTAAATCCCTTTCCTCAGATACTGAGGTTAGGACTGTATCACTGATTTTATATTCTGCTCTTGGGTTTTTACGTCCCAGGTGCATTATCTTGCACTTAAATTTTAGTTGCCAGATTTTTGACCATTCCTCTAGTTTTCCTAAGTCCTTTTCCATTTGGTGTATCCCTCCAGGAACATCAGATGGATATCAGGTGGACAACCCCTTTAACTCAGAATTCACTGCTATGGTGTTTGAAAATAGATTTTCTATTTCAGGCAACTCCTTTAGAATATGTACACATAAACCTGGCCACCATCCTATAAAGCCTGGAGGATCTATATTTATCAATGGAAGATATAGCTTGTGGAATATTTAAGGATAAAAGTTCATGTCGAAACATTTTGAAGCCTGTGAACTAATACTGTGCTGGAGTGTATTAAGGCCTGATGTGTGGTTTTCATACTATTTAATGAGAGCCTGAACTATATCAGCAACTTGTCATCAGCTATCATACCAGAGAGAGTCTACAAAATATATTTGTCATAACTTGTAAGGGGTGCTAGCAGGAGCCACATCATACAACTCCCCTTTGTGGAAGAAATCAGACACTTCTTGACTTCTAGAAGATGTGCGGTTTGCTTCAAGATGAAAAGACGACTGTTTGTTCATTTATGAGCTGTTGACGGTCTTTGGTCACTGTTAATCCAGAAAGCAGTCATGTAGCATTCAGTTGCTTTGTATTTGGTGAACTCTGAAGAAATGAGGGGTAATTAGAAAAAGAAAAAAAAAAAAGTATACACTATAAGGAGCAACAATTCAACTACAACAGCTGAAACAGATCTGGTACACTGGGGGAATAAACTACAACCACATGTGTGCTTCTCGCTCAGCACCAGCAATGATTCCATGCAAATGCTACAAGATATGCAAAATCACCGCTTGTACTTCTGTGCCCAATGTCCACTTGCTCCAGTGATATCAGTGATATAGGATTTCATTCCATTATGATCGAGTCTTATTGACATGAGTGTACAAAAATATGTAAATTGTTGCCAATTAATAAATGACATGGAATCGATAAGATCTATCGAGCTAATCAATTGATTCCTTTCCGCTGACTGTGGGTGCTTCCCAAGGTTACACAGTTACAGTTGTAGTTGGTAATGTTATAAAAACAAAAGAAATGTCCTTTAAAAAGGTATTATCCAGGAATTTGATATTGATGTCCGATCCTCAAAATAGGTCTTAAGTATCAGATTGGTGGGGGTTTGACTCCTGGCACCCCTGTCCATCAGCTGCATGAAGAGGCCATGGTGCTTCGTGAGAGTTAGGGACATCAAACATTGGTCACGTGGCCTAAGCGCAGCTCAGGGTGTGGTGGAAGTCGGACCCCTGACGGTTTGATATTGATGACATATCCTGAGGATATGCCATCAATATATAATTTATGGATAACTCTTTTAAGTCCAACCTATAATCTTACCAAGTTGATCCAGAGAAAAGAAGGTAAACACTCTGTGGAAGACGCAAGTTGCCCATATTAAATGAGTTAGGCCTAGTTCACACTCCAGTGATTTGGTCAGTGATTTACATTAGTGATTGTGAGCCAAAATTAGGTGTGAATCTTTCCATTATAGATTTTCTCTGTGAAGGCTCCACTCCTGGTTTTGGCTCACAATCTATGATGGAAATCACTGACCTATTCACTAAAGTGTGAACTAGGACTTATGCAGCATTTAAATATTGATGATCTATCCTCCAGATAAGTCATCAATATCAGGTCGAGGGAGGGGGGGGGGGGGGGGGCAACACAGCACCCCACTAATAAGCTGTTTGCAACAGCCACTGGCACTAGAGATGAACGAATTTTTCAAAAACTTGATTCTGCCGGTTTACCGAATTTTTCAAAAAAAATTGGTTTCATCCGAATTTATTTGCGGCGAATCGTGTTAAAAAAACGTCTATTTCCTGGCTGCAGAGAGCCTTTATAGTGGTGTAGAACACTGTGCCTTGCAGTAACACGCATAGGGAGTCTGCTGTGGTAGTGAAACAATACTATGAGTCAGTATGACACGCAGATGACAGGCGTCGCTCTAAGAATCACTGCACACTTCACTTATTTGGGCAGTCATGGGGCCAAAACTGACCAAATAACTCAAGTATGAACTCAGCCTTACAGGTCGATGTTAGCGCCAAGAAGAAGCGCACTCCTTTTAAACCCTCGTCAGCTGATTCCACATAGATGTCTACAGAACCTGTTCTATTAAACACCTATAGAAGTAGAGCCCCCCGACAGAATGGAGAGGGTGTCAGCAGTAAGTTTGTGTTGACGTCACTGATTATTTTGCCATTCCTCTGATCCGTCAGAACAATAACCCCCAAAAATTGATCCTGTCTGTTGAGCATCCGCCTTCACTCGGTCAGCATTTGGTCAGTTATCCATCAGTTTTGCTAATGCCAAGAAAAACAGGAGCAAATCCCAAACAGAGATGACACGTGAATTAAATATTTGCATGTCTTCTGTGTCTTGTGCCCACTCCTGCTTTTGGATACCAAATCACAAGCCAATTCTGATGGGACCAGACAAGCCTTACAGCTGTTGCACAGACAGGATCCGTTGTGCGTCTCATTTTTCTTTCCTTATTACAGAGCAGAAGAAGGGTCAAATAAATGATGATGATGGTTCTGATCAAGACACGACCGCTTCATGACACCTGGAGCTCGGGCCTCTCGCTGCGACTCCTGCTGCCACATCCCCTTACTCTGCTGCGACCTCTGCCTGCACCAGAAACATTTAGGCCTCTGCCACTCCTCTGTGCAGGGCCAGGCACCTCTCTGTCTGACATACTGTTAGATCAAATGGGTTAATAAAAAGGAAATTAAAACACCCAAAAAAGTCTAATTTTCTCACCTCACAACAGCTAATAAGCCCTTTTTTCCACTAATACACGACACAAAAGGCTTTAGAACATATAACTACGCCGCTGAACGGCAAATAATCTAGATTTTTTTGCCACTAATACACGACACAAAAGGGCTTTAGAACATATAACTGCACCGCTAGACGGCAAATATATATTTTTTTGCCACTAATACACGCCAAAAAGGGCTGCTGCAGTTTTCTCACTTTACCACACAACGGCAAATACTTTTTTGTGCCACTAATACACGCCAAAAAGCTCTATAGAACATATAACTGCACTGCTGAACTGCAAATAATATATATTTTTTGCCACTAATACATGACAAAAAGGGCTGTAGTTTTCTCACTTCACTACAAAACAGCTAATAAGCCCTTTTTGCCCCACTAATACAAGCCAAAAATGCTTTAGAACATATAACTGCACTGCACAAGGGCAAATAAGACATAAATATTTCCTTGTAATAAACCCTGTTAATAGGTCACGGCGCGCCGTGAAAACATTGCCGCGCATGCTGGTTGCCAGGGGCAACGACTTGTTGTTGCAGCATGTATGTGCTTTGCTCCTCTTCTCCTGGTTCCTCCCCTGTGCGGATGCTGGAGGGGTTAACTTCCTGGCTGGGTGTGGCCACTTGGTTTTTATCACCTGTGGCTTCCAGGATAGAGTCAGTTGTACTCCAGCCTTTGTTGGTGCTGGAGGTTGCTCCTGTCCTGGGTGTTTTATCTGTCCAGTCCTTGAGGGCCACCTTGTAGGACATCAATGTCATACTGTTGTCTTCCTTCCTCTCACTACCCTTGCATATGTTTGGTGATGAATATGTATGGGTGTTTTTTTGTCTTGTCTAGTTGTTGTTACATGTCTGGTCTGTTGGTGTCTGTAGTCCAGCATGTTTGCTAGACATGTCCCCTGTGTTATGTACCTCCGGAAGTGGGTCTCAGGGTTCCCCGGAGGCGGAACCACAAGTCAGTGTGCAGCTCTGCCGGGGACCGCCATGCATCCTGTCCGCATGGGGATCCAGTTGCTGTTGTTGTTGCGGCATGTAAGTGCGTGTTGTCTGTTGGCTCTTGCCTGCCGATTTAGTAGCAGTGCATTGTCTGTCCCTTCTCTGGCAGCTAGGCCAGTGAGACTCCTGTTCATCCGTGTCTGGGATGAACAGGTTGTCTCAGCCCCTTTCTCTATTTGAGGGATTATCAGGGCAACTCAGTCCTAGGTTTCCTGGGTATGAGCCGTCCTACCATCCAGGTGGGCTCATACTGTTAGGAGTTAGGGTGAGGATTAGGGACGCTATAGGAAGTTACCTGCTCTCTGATCCCGGCATCCATGCCTAGTTGCTTTCCACTATTCCCCACATTGTACGATGGGGAGTTCCCCCACTCCCCACCGTGACAAAATGGCTGTATCAAACAGCACTTGCATCCCAACAACAAGAACAGTTTACTGGAATTACAGAGCAATATAATGGCAATTTGGGTCCCAGTGCAGCAAGGTGTAATAGGATCTCCCCTACTGAACCCTGTTCTGCTTCAATACTGTGGAATGATTCCTCCCTATCCTTTCCCTAAACATAAAGCAAAATAAAATAATCTGCAATTTGTGCAGGTAGACTTGAACAGGGGTTACACCACAAACCCTATATATTTCTTGATCGCAGAAAGCTTTACGATTGCCATGTCCCCCTTCACTTAACTACTTCATTAGAGACATCTGACCTTTCAAGATTGAAGCTTCCCTGTATGGAAATTAGACATGTGACCCCCAACAAAATATATTCAGCAAAAACACTTTAAGTTGCAAGGAGTCCATGCATTTGATACTTCAACATTCACTGTTAAGTGTGCACTGCAGAAACATAATAAGCTGTGGATTATACAGGTATTTGATTTTCTAACCGTCTTATACCAGAGATTGCCAACCTTTTCTGGTCAGGACCACATTGTCAGACTGAACTATTCCCAAGGGCTATAATAAAACTGAACGGGCTATTCCCATTTGAGACGTTTATGGCATATCAAAAGTATATTCTATATATGTCTGATAGATGCCAGTTTAACCACTAGGACTGAAACCTATATTACGAGGTCCTTAGTTCCCACTTCAGAAAGTGTACCTCTCTCCATTAGGAATGAGCGGACCTGTGGATGTTCGAGTTTGCCGGGTTCGGCCGAACTTCGGGTCAAAGTTCAGGTCCCGAACCCCATTGAAGTCAATGGGGACCCGAACTTTGGTGCACTAAAATGGCTGTAAAATAGTCATAGTAAGGGCAAGAGGGCTGCAAAAGGAAGCAAAATGGGTGTAAGAGCAGGACAATTGCCCTGCAAACAAATGTGGGTAGGAAAATGACTTAACATAGAATAGAAAAATATAAAAAAATAATAATATTGAACTAGGAACCAGAGGTCAAAGTGGAGTAGGAGGTTGAAGAGGCGGTAGATGTGGCGGTGTAGGTGGAAGGGGCTGTGGAGGAGGAGACATTAAGAGATTGTTTTAGTTAGTTTTTTCCCCTTTATTTATTTATAAATTTGGGAAGGCTCCAAAAACATTGGGAAATGGAAAAGAGAACGCAAACAGAAAGTGCGCTGGAGTATAACAATGGCTGGGAGCGGCCAGTATACTTGTCTATTCAGCACAAGGTATGGACAAGTCCTGTGGGATCCATACCTGGTTTATTTTAATGAACGTGAACTTGTCCACGTTGGCTGTGGACAGGCAGCTGCACTTGTCTGTGATCACCCCCCCCCCCCCCCCCCCCCGCCGTGCTAAACACACGTTCGGACAATACATTGGCCGCAGGGCAGGCCAGCACCTCCAAGGCGTAAAGGGCAAGCTCTGGCCATGTGCCCAATTTGGAGACCCAGAAGTTGAATGGGGCAGACACATCAGTCAGTACTTGTAGGCGTGTGCACACGTACTGTTCCACCATGCTGCTGAAATGCTGCCTCCTGATAAGACGTTCTGTATCAGCTGGTGGTGCTGGTTGTTATGTTGTGCTGACAAAGCTTTTCCACATTTTGGCCATGCTAACCCTCCCTTCTGAGGTGCTGAAGGTGCCCAAGCTGCGTTGGCAACTTCTTCCTCTTCCTTGTGCTTCCACTGAGCCCCCTGCTGTCAGGTAGGAATGCCATCAGCAGTCTATCTACCAGCGTGTGCTTGTACTTGCGCATCTTCCGATCAAACTCCAGTGATGAAATTAAGGATGGCATGTTGTCCTTGTAGCAGGGATCCATCAGGGTGGCCACGGAGTAATCAGCACTGGTTAGAATGTGGGCAACTCGGCGGTCATTGCGGAGACACTGCAGCATGTAATCGCTTATGTGTCACAGGCTACCCAGAGACAACGACAAGCTGTTCTCTGTGGGAGGTGTATCGTCTGTGTCCTCTGTATCCCCCCAGCCACTCTCCAGTGATGCCCATGAGCTGATTTGGGTGCCATCCTGTTGTTAACACTGTTCCTCCTCATCATCATCCTCCTCATCCTCCAGAACTGTGTCCTGGCTTGATAGTTGTGTACCTGGCCTCTGTTGGGGGAGGAACCCACCCTCCGAAACATTTGTGAATGACTGGCCTGATAAACATGGAAATGATCCTTCTTCCTCCTCCTCCTCCTCTTCCTCCTGTGCCACATCCTCTACCATCATCGCCCAAACTTTTTTTTTAAGGAGACATAGAAGTGGGATAGTAAGGCTGAGGACGGCATCATCAGCACTGGCCATGTTGGTGGGGTACTCGAAACAGCGCAACACGGCACACATGTCCCGCATGGAGGCCCACTCGTTGGTGGTGAAGTGGTACTGTTCCGCAGAGCGACTCACCTGTGCGTGCTGCAGCTGAAACTCCACTATCGCTTGCTGCTGCCCACACAGTCTCACCAGCATGTGCAAGGTGGAGTTCCACCTTGTGGGTACGTCGCATATGAGGCGGTGAGCGGGAAGGTCGAAGTTACGCTGCAGCACAGACACACGAGCAGCAGAAAGCGCGCACAGGCGGCCCACACTTTCTGAAGCAGCGTTGACATATCAGGGTAATTTGCGTCAGGCAAGGGATGTGCGTCAAACCAGCTAGGCCCAGAGCTGCTACAAGATTTTGCCCGTTATCGCACACCACCAGGCCGGGCTTGAGGCTCAGTGGCACCAACCACTCATCAGTCTGTTCCATGCCCGTCCACAGCTCCTGTGCGGTGTGGGTTTTTCCCCCCAAACAGATGAGTTTCAAAACAATCCTAGTACATAGCATGTAAGTCCAGCTCACCCAATATCCTCTGTGCATGGTACGAGCCAAGGCCAACTCCACATGCATAGAAACCTAAAGAAAATGATCCGGCACGGGGTGAATTTAACGTTGCCACCTTTTTATTTCTCATATTCACATTGCATGATATGTACAGTGGACATCTCCTCCCACGAGGTTATGATTAAGAACCTTAGGGTTCGAAACATGTCAACCTAACCGGAGGTGGTGGGAGGAGATGTCCACTGTACATATCATGCCATGTGAATATGAGAAATAAAGACGTGGCAACGACAAATTCACCTAGTGCCGGATCGTTTTCTTTTGAGTTTCAAAACAGCCTGCTGTCATTTCCCCCTGGCTGTGCTGAAGTTGGTGGTACAGGTGTTACGCTGACCGGATGAGGAGGTGGTAGAGGAGGAAGCAGAGTAGGAGGAGGAGGCAACAAGAAACATCCTGCAATCCTCGGTGGCGGAAGGTCATGCGTCAAACTGCTATCCGCCTGAGGCCCAGCCGCCACTGCATTTTCCCAGTGTGCAGTTAGGGAGATATAACGTCCCTACCCGTGCTTACTGGTTCACATATCGGTGGTTATGTGGACCTTGCCACAGATGATGTTGCGCAGTGCACACCTGATTTTGTCTGCCACTTGGTTGTGCAGAGAAAAACTCAGAATTCTGCTCCGGCGCTTCAAAACCCAGTCTTGAGTGAAAAATCTTCTTTATTTCATTAAAATGCGCACAGAATAAAAACGCGTTTCGAGCAGGCTATAGTCCTCTTCATCAGGTTAGCATTAATTGTCATACATATGGTACAAGTGGAGGTATATGTACACAATAAAAAAACGCATCTGTGGGTGGTATCTGTCTAGTAGGACCACTCACCCAAAACCTAAATAAACCACCATCCAAGGGACAAATCCAAATGCAATCAGTCAAAAAGAAAATAATAATGGTACTAGTGGACAAAATACAGAATCTAGAGGCCCCACTCATAACCATAAGGGTACCCAACGCAAATATAACCAAAAAGACAGGCTATACATACGTTAATAGCAATAGAAGCAATAATAACTATGGCCCACGTATGTACCATGGACCATGACAGTCTAAACCAAATCACCAATACAATAGATATGGATTAAGTGAACAAGCTAAGCTGAACACAACTGTCAGTCCCCAACCACGACAAGCTTGCACTCCGCTCAGCAATACAAATCATTCTATCAATACGCCTAGTTTGGAATTCCATACTCCACTATCCACCCTAAATAGCACCAAAGAGATCCAATCCTTCAGTAACCAGACCGCCTGCAAAAATCCAGCCTCTATTTTTGTTATGGAGATCATGGCTGAGTGTACACCCCTCAATTTACCACCCACGCAATTCTGTTTATCCAAACTCATACTCTGAATCCACGATCACGTCTCAAGTATATTCCATAGCTTCAGATGTTGAAGTGGAATCACTTATCACCATTAAAAATTACACCTCACCCACCCCACAACCAGACCCACTCGGAATAACCAACAATGGTATAAGACAAAAACCACACGAGCCATCTGCCGACCAATCACCAACTAACACCATTAATAGCTTTAGTCTAGCCATCCCTGTGGAACACTATAACACAGAACCTTCCACCTCTGTATCTTTTTTAGCATTACCTCCCCTTCTGGCCCCCACCATTTCCTATTTTTTTTCACCAATTGGGCCGAAAACCAGTAAAAAGAAAAAATGCAGATGAGGACACAGGGGAGGCATAAGCACAAAGAAAACAGGAAATGTCGACACAATAAGACTCAACCAAGCCCCGGGTATCTTCAATCTATCCAGCCATACACTTACCAGAAGCAAAATTTCATTACTAACTAAAGGTCTTTCTTTTTGCCCATATTCCAAAACTTCTGAATTTGATTTATTCTTAGATCTAAACATAATCTCAAACCTTTTGAGAAAAACTCCCTAAAAAATTACAATAAAATAAAAGCATTATTATTTGTAATTCAGACAAAGAAGGGGGGGGGGGAGGAATAGTCATCCAGAACAGAGAAGACTATGTAAAAGAAGCCATAAGGATCCTATCGGAAAAAAGGGATACTATATACACCACAAAAAAATGACCCTTTTATACAAGAAACAGAATTTATAACACTAATAAATACAGCTAATCATCTGCTAGACAAAAAAGAAAAAGTACATTTTAGTAAAGGATTCAACACTTTCTACGTTTTATCATCTCCACAAATGCACAAGGACCTAAAAAATCCCCCAGGTCGACCTATTATATCTGGAGTCTCTTCCCTCACCCGGAATTTATCTAATTATATAGATGTATTTTTACAAAAATATGTTATCAATAGGGTTGAGCGAACCCGAACTGTAAAGTTCGGGTTCGTACCGAATTTTAGGATTTTTGGACCCCGGATCCGAACATTTCAGTAAAAGTTCGGGTTCAGTGTTCGGCTATTTTATGGCGCTTTTTGAAAGGCTGCAGAGCAGCCAATCAACAAGCGTTTAACTCTGTGCCCTTAGAAGCCATCACAGCCATGCCTACTAATAGCATGGCTGTGATTGCCCAGTGCAGCATGTGACCCACCCTCTATATAAGCTGGAGTCACGTAGCGCTGCACGTCACTCTGCTCTGATTAGTGTAGGGATAGGATGCTGCTGCTGTGAGAGAGAATAGGACAGAATCTTTAATCAGAAGTGCTTGTTAACTCAGCGATTTACCTAGATTTTGTTTTGTGGGTGCAGTGCACAATCTTTTTACCCTGCCCTGAGCCCAGTGACCCAGAAAAATTACTTTTATCTGTCTGTTAGTTAGGTGGGTGGCGGTGGTGGCCATTTTATGCAAGTTCTGTGCAACAGCACAGCATATGTGCATTTGTGACAGTCAAATAGAAGCTTGAAATACTGCAATTATATTCTGGGTTTAAAAAAATATATATTCATTTTTGGCAAGACACTACATCTGGTGCCTTTGCAGCATTAGTCAGTGTTCAATTTAAGCTAGAAATACAGCAATCATTTTCTAGGTTTTAAAAAAACACCCTTTTTGGGCAAAATACTCAATGTTACAGCCCTTGCTGCATCTGTCAATGTGAAATTCAAGAGTTATATACTGTTGTTCTATTCTGTTATTTAAAAAAAAAAACACACTCTTTTTGGGCAAACTAATGCATTTTACAGCCCTTGCAGCATTTGTCATTGTGAGATACACGCTTTAGATACTGCTGTGCTATTCTGCTGTGCTATTTTGGGCAAGATCCTAAATTTGAGAAATATAAAAAGAGCGTCAAATAAGGGACGTGGTGTCACGGTGGGTAGTGGGGGAAACTCCCCACCGTACAATGAGGAGGCAACTTGGAAGCAACAAGGCCAGGAGGAGGAATAAGGGAGCAGGTCACCTCCTACAGCGTCCCCAATTCTGGCCCTGACTCCTAACCGTATGAGCCAACCCAGATGGTAGAAGGCCTCATACTCCAGAACCTCTGGGCCCTACTAACCCTCAGGAAATCCCTGGACTAGGAGCAGGGTAAAGACGACCTGTTCCTCCACAACACGGACGAACAGGAGTCTCCACCGGCCAAGCTGCAAGGGGAGGGGAACACATACAGCATATGGAAATGGCAGGTAAGCGAAACCAATAACTCACTTACCTGCCACAGACACATTGACTGGAACCCGTGCACTAGTGCTGCTGTCCACACCAACATAAAAGGACACAGCACACACACCACAAACCACACAGGAACCCAGGATACCCATATCTGCAATAAACAAGAGACAGGGGAATGTCTAGCAACCATGCTGGACACCAAACACCACCAGACATGAAACACCAAACTAGACATACAAACACCCTGAACATAACCCACTCCAAACAAATAGGGACAGGAAGGGAAGGAGACACCGGGATGACCTTCATGTCCCACTAGGAGGCCCTCACTCTGGGAGATGGAAACATGAAGACCAGGAGCATAACTCCAACACACACCATGGCTGGAGTACCACTGAATCCTGGCCTCTAGCCACAGGTAAGATGAAGCACCTAGTGACCCCTCCAGCACCGAACAGAGTAGGAAACAACTGACAGGGGAAGTGCACACACCAGCATAAAAAGCTACACGTTGCCGCAGGCAACAACATGCAAGGCAACCATGTCATGGCACACACCACAAAGGCCATGACACTGCCCCCACATGCTGAAACAGCAACACGTTGCCACAGTCAACAGCAAGCGTGGCATAAGTGTCACAGCGCACACCAAAGGCCGTGACACGTGGCCCCGGTCGTGGTGCTGCTGGTGGAGCTCCTGTAGCATGGAGAGGATGTGCTCGATCTGTGCCAGCCACACACACAAGTGAAACACCTTCCTTAGGTGCGAGTAGGCGACAGAACCTTCAGTGGTATTTGGTCGGGCCTAATGTACAAAGTACAGGCGATAGTAGATTGGGCTGCTGACAGTGCCTCCAGTTCCTTTACATTGTCTCCCACCCAGTCTCCCATTAAAAGATCAGAGTTGGCACCTGCAGCCGATGTCCATCAGTCTTTCACCTCATCCCCTTGCAAATCAGCTAAGCAGTCTGAGCCCCAAGTCATGCAGCAGTCTCCTTCTGCTTTTTGATGACTCTACTAGCAGGGTTTCCCTGGGCCATCCACCTAGCCCTGCCCCAGAAGTGGAAAAGATTGAGTGCACCGATGCACAACCACTTATGTTTCAAGATAAGTACATGGAAGGACCACCGCAGTACGTCTCGGATGATGACTAAACACAAGTGCCAACTGCTATGGCTTTCAAAAGTGTGCAGACCGACAAGGAGGGCAGAGGTGAAGACTGGGTGGAAGATGATGTGGAGGATGATGAGGTGCTCGACCCCACGTGGAATCAAGGTCATGCAAGTGACCTGTGTAGTTCGGAGGAAGAGTCGGTGGTCGCACAGAGCCACCAGCACAGCAGAGGAGGGAGCAGGGTGCAAAAGTGGAGTGGCCGTCCCCTAGACAGTACGCCTACTACTGCCCACTGCAGCAAGGGACCAAGCACACCAAAGCCAGCTCCAAGGAGTTCCCTGGCGTGGCAGATCTTCAGACAATGTGCTGACAACAAGACAGGAGTGGTTCGCATGCTGTGCAATCAGAGCCTGAATCGAGGCATAAACGTTCTCAACCTGGGCACAACCTGCATGACCAGGCATCTACAGTGCTGCCCATAATTATTCATACCCCTGAAAAATTTTGACTTAAAGTTACTTTTATTCAACCAAGTAATTTTTTGACAGGAAATGACATAGGTGTCTCCCAAAAGATAATAAGACGATGTACAAGAGGCATTATTGTGAAAAAAAAAAAAAAATAATTTCTCAGCTTTTTTTTACATTTGAGCAAAAAATACAAGATGTTCCACACTGCGGAAAATCTCAGAGGACATGGTCGGAAGCCAAAAGTGACACCTGTGCTGGCCAGAAGGATAGTTAGAGAGGTGAAAAATAATCCAAGGATCACCACCAAGACCATCCTGGTGAATCTGGGCTCTGCTAGTGGCAATGTCTCAAGGCGGACAATCCAACGGACACTGCACAATGCAAACCAAGGAGGACGCCACTTCTCCAGATAAGGCACACAAAAGCTCTCTTGGCCTTTGCAAAAGCTCATCTGGACAAAGACGACTTCTGGTCTTCCGTGTTATGGTCAGATGAAGCAAAAAGTTAATTTTTTGGTCACAATTATGTTTCCTTCATTTGGCGTAAAAAAGGAGAAGCCTTCAACCCAAAGAACACCATCCCCACTGTCAAACATGGTGGTGGGAACCTAATCCTTTAGGGGTGTTTTTCAGCCAATGGACCAGGGAACTTAATCACAGTAAACGGCACCATGAAAAAAAGAGCAATACATGAGGATTCTCAATGACAACATCAGGCAGTCTGCAGAGAAACTTGGCCTTGGGCACCAGTGGACATTTCAGCATAGCAATGACCCAAAACACACAGCAAAAGTGGTGAAGAAATGGTTAGCAGACAACAACATTAACGTTTTGGAGTGGCCCAGCCAGAGTCCAGACTTGAATCCAATTGAGAATCTGTGGAGGGAGCTAAAGATCAGGGTGATGGCAAGAAGACCCTCCAACCTGAAAGATTTGGAGCTCATTGCTAAAAATGAATGGACAAAAATACCTGTGGAGACATGCAAAAAGCTGGTCTGCAATTATAGGAAGCGTTTGATTCCGGTAATAGCCAATAAAGGCTTTTCTATTGATTATTGAGAAGGGTATGAATAATTTTGGACTGGACACTTTTTGCTGAAATGTAAATAAAAGCTGAGAAATGTTTTTTTTCCACAATAATGCCTTTTGTACATTGTCTTGTTATCTTTTGGGAGACACCTATGTCATTTCCTTTTAAAAAAATTACTTTCTGGTTGAATGAAAGTAACTTTAAGTCAAAATTTGCCTGGGGTATGACTAATTATGGGCAGCACTGTAAGTGCAAAGCACGAGCTGCAGTTGAGTAAACACCTCAAAAAGCAAGAAAAGGTCTCTGGCTCCTCCTGCTTTCTCTTCTGCAGCAGTCTCGGCCTCTTTATCCACCTCTAGAGTGACAGTGCCACCTACCACCCCGCAAACCGATGATCTGCCAGCAACACCACCACCTGGGTCACCAAGCATCTCCACAATGTCCCATTGAAGGGTCCAGCTCTCCAGCTCCCAAACACTTGAGCGGAAGAGGAAGTAACCCCCTACCCACCAGCAATCCCTGGCCCTGAATGCCAGCATTTAAAAATTACTGTCCTTTGAAATGCGGTCATTCCTACTGGTGGAGACGGAGAGTTTTAAAAGCCCTCTGGCGGTGGCTGTCCCACAGTACGTCGTGCCCAGCCGCCACTACTTATCCAGATGTGCCATCCCTGCACAACCAAGTGGGGGACAAAATCAGGTGTGCACTGCGCAACGTCATCTGTGGCAAGGTCCACCTAGCTACGGATACGTGGACCAGCAAGCACGGTCAGGGACGTTATATCTCCATAACAGCACACTGGGTAAATGCAGTGGCGGCTGGGCCTGAGGCGGAAGCAGTTTGACGCAGGTTCTTCCCCCACCGAGGATTGCAGGGCGCTTCAGTTTGCCTCCTTTTGCTTCCTCCTCCGGTCAGCGTAACACCTTCACCAACAACTTCAGCACAGCCATGGGTAAACGACAGCAGGCAGTTTTAAAACTTATCTGTTTGGGGGACAAGCCCCACACCGCGCAGGAGCTGTGGACGAACAACAGACCGATGACTGGTTGGTGCCAGTGAGCCTCAAGCCCGGCCTGGTGGTGTGTAATAATGGGCGAAATCTCGTAGCAGCTCTGGGACTAGCCGGTTTGACGCGCATCCCTTGCCTGGCGCATGTGCTGAATTTGGTGGTGCAGAGGTTCCTTAAAAATTACCCCGATATATCAGAGCTGCTGCATAAAGTGCGGGCCGTCTGTGCGCGCTTTCGGTGTTCTCACTCTGCTGCTGCTCGCCTGTCAGCGCTGCAGCGTAACTTCAGCCTTCCCGCTCACCGCCTCATATGCGACGTGCCCACAAGGTGGAACTCCACCTTGCACATGATGGCCAGACTGTGCAAGCAGCAGGCGATAGTGGAGTTTCAGCTGCAGCACGCACGGGTGAGTCGCTCTGCGGAACAGCACCATTTCACCACCAATGACTGGGCCTCCATGCGAGACCTGTGTTCCTTGTTGCACTGTTTCGAGTACTCCACCAACATGGCCAGTGCCGATAACGCCGTTCTAAGCGTTACTATCCCACTTCTATGCCTCCTTAAAAAAAAACGCTGCTGGTGATGATGGAAGAGGATGTGGCACAGGAGGAGGAGGAGGAAGAAGAGGGATCATTTCATAGGGTTTCCGGCCAGTCATTTACAAGTGGCTCTGAGGGTGGGTTTCTGCACCCACAAACGCCAGGTACACAATTGTCCAGCCAGGGCACAGTTCTGGAGGATGACGAGGTGGAGGATGAGGAGATGGAGGAGGAGGAGGAACAGTGTTCACAGCAGGGTGGCACCCAAACCAGCTTATGGCCATCATTGGTGAATGGATGGGGGGATACAGGGGACACAGACTATACACCTCCCACAGAGGACAGCTTTTCGTTGTCTCTGGGCAGCCTGACACACATGAGCAATTATATGCTGTAGTGTCTCCGCAATGACCACCGAGTTGCCCACATTCTAACTTGTGCTGATTACTGGATGGCCACGCTGCTGGATCCCCGTTACAAGGACAACGTACCCTCCTTAATACAGTCACTGGAGCGTGATCGTAAGATGTGCGAGTACAAGCGCACTCTGGTAGACGCGCTGCTGGTGGCATTCCCACCTGACAGCAGGGGCACAGTGTAAGCACAAGGCGATGGCAGAGGAGAAGAAAGAGGTCGCCAACGCAGCTTGGGCACCACCAGCACCTCAAAAGGCAGGGTTAGCATGGCCGAAATGTGTAAAAGCTTTGTCAGCACGCCACAACAACCAACACCACCAGCTGATATGAACGTCTTAGCAGGAGGCAGCATTTCAGCAACATGGTGGAGCAGTATGTGTGCACACGCATACACTTACTGAATTACCCCCTTCAACTTCTGGGTCTCCAAATTGGGCACATGGCCTGAGCTTGCCTTTTACGCCTTGGAGGTGCTGGCCTGCCCTGCAGCAAGTGTATTGTCTGAACGTGTGTTTAGCACGGCAGGGGGTGTTATCACAGACAAGCGCAGCCGCCTGTCCACAGCCAATGTGGACAAGCTCACCTTCATTAAAATGAACCAGGCATGGATCCCACAGGACTTGTCCGTACCTTGTGCAGACTAGACATGTATACCGGCCTTAGCCAGCCATTGTTATACTACAGTGCAATTGCTCAATGTTGTATTTTGGATATTTCCCACTCTTTTGAAGTGTACCCCAATTTAAAAAATAAAAATGTAAACAAAAAAAACTGTGTTGGCTACCTCATCGTCCTCCACCACCGCTTCCACCTACACCGCCTCAAACTCCTACTCCACCTCATAAATCTAGTTTTTTATTTGTACGTATTTGATTTGATTTTATGTCATTTCACTAATTTGTCTGTTACATTTTCGGGTGAAATTCACCAATTTCTGGCTGTGATATACCCCTGCTCTACCTAGTAGACAGTTAAAAACATTTCACTAATTTGTCTGTTACATTCTTGGGTGACATTTGACCATTTTTGCCGTGATTAAACCCCTGCTCTGCATAGGTGCTAGGGACATAAATTTTAAAAAATCGTCTGTTACATTTCAGGTGACATTTTGCCAATTTTGCCTGTATACAAACCCCTGCTCTGCATAAGTGACAGGGAATTGAATTTCAAAAATTCTTCTTTAATTGATGCGCGCCACCTCCTTTCATTAAATGCTTAAACTTTAACAAGTTGTCCCACATTTGCGCTTCAATAATTTGTCCCACTTTTCCGCTCGATCATTTTTAATTTGAAACAATTAACCTCCCTTGGATGTGGTCTCCCTTTCTCAACCTCCCTCTCCGGCGTGGAACCCCGATTCCCCGCTAACCTAGATAAACCTGGTAGGCGCAGAAAAGAACATCGAAAGTTGATAGAGAAGATATCCAAATGGATGGTGGATGTCTCGGGGGCACCTCTGCATAGGTGAAAGGGACATACATTTAAAAAAAAAAATCTGTTACATTGTCAGGTGACATTTTGCCAATTTTGCCAATTTTGCCGTAAACAAACCCCTGCTCTGCATTAACAAGAAAGAAAGAACTTTTCTTAAAACACCACACCCGTCCATAGCTTGTTTTTTTACTTTTTACCCAAAGTACACAAATCACTTACCAACCCCCCAGGAAGACCTATCATTTCCGGCATCGGATCCCTCACTTCTAACCTATCCGTCTATGTGGACAGCATTTTACAAAAATATATGTTTTACTATTACCTTCTTATTTACACGATACCACTCATCTTATTAGTTCCCTCGACACATTTCAATGGAGAGACACTTGCCATTGGTGACATTGGATGTCACCTCCCTCTATAGCAACATTACTCATGCACTTGGTATACTAGCAGTAGAAAAAACCCTACATCTAGATCCCCAGATGCCCGATATACAGCAAACCTTTAATATTAATTCCATCCATTTTATCCTTTATCACAATTATTTTATGTTTCAGGACACAGTATACCAACAATGCAAAGGAACGGCTATTGGAACTAAATTTGTCCCAGCCTATGCTTATCTGTTCATGGGGGCTTTTGAAGATCTACATGGTCTCCTCACCTATCCAAATATTAAATTCTATAAGAGGTACATAGACGATATAATTTTAATCTGGGAAGGAAACCTTGAAGTCCTAACTTGTTTTATCGATCACATCAACAATAATAGTTGGAACATTAATTTTACATTGGAGAAACACCCAACGGAAACAACCTTTATAGATCTAGACCATAAAGTTATTAATAACCAAATAACCACCAGAACACACTTTAAGAAAGTGGATACCAACCGCTACTTAGACTATAAGAGCTATCATCACAATAAATGGAAAAATAACATACCATATAGTCAAATGCGTAGAATCCGCAGAAATTGTTCGAATGACAATGTCTGTAAAGAACAACTGTCTATTTTGAATAAACGGTTTCATGACAAAAGGTTACCCTAGTAAACTTATACGTGACTCTGAAAAGAGAGCCCTCAGAGAATCCCAAAGAGAGAGCCTTAATAGCCGAAAGAAAAATACGCCTACAGACAGTACACAATCTAATTTCCGCTTTGTCACACAATATAATTCCAGACACATAGATATCAGAAAAATCTTGAATAAACACTGGAAGATTGTACTAAAAGATCCTATTATAGGAGACACAATCCCCCAAATCTCCAATTTCACTTTTAAACGAGCACAAACCCTTAAGAATATCTTAGCTCCTTCATGTCCCAAGCTTGGGATTGATTCACGGTGCCCTTCATCTAGATCTAGTAAGATTCTATGCAAATTGGGCTCACATAAGTGTGGGGTAAAAAGATGTATGTGCCGTGACATCATCAACTGTTGTGGCAAGCGAGTTACCCCACCTCCCCCTAGGGAACCAATAACTTTACACCACACAATGAATTGTAGTACTACAAACGTGGTATACTTGCTACAATATCCTTGTAATCTTCTATACGTGGGATGTTGTAGTGTACGGTTTCGGTTCAATGTACTACTCAATCACTAAAAGAACGCATGAATGACCATCATTCCAATATACGACGTAAAGTATGCACACACAGTGTATCCCGACACTATGCTCTCCACAATGAGGGCAACCCCTCATCACCATCAGTCATGCTACTAGAATGGGTCCCCCTATCCTTTCAGACACTTTGCAGAAAAGAAATGTTCTGGATTTTTAAACGTAATACTCTCTTCCCTTTTGGCCTTAATAAATCTCTTGAATATACAAATTACTAACATCTCTAAACACAATTTGAATTTAATATACAAACCCCCCTTACATCTCTAGCATCCAATACATCCCTCATAAAGTTCCTGTACAAACTATGCATGCCATCCCTTCTTTTATTTAATGACCATCAATTAACAGTGATTTCCCCTGTTTTCTGTAAATTTGCACACAGACCTATTTTTAGGTGGATATATATATATATATATATATATATATATATATTTATATATTTTTTTTTATTAGTTCCACTACTTATTATCCAGTAATTTTGGCTTTATCCAGTTTGTTTAAAATGGTCTCATCAAGTAGATAGCGTATGATATAGCTGGTCATAGATTCCTTTAACAATATATCTAGTATTATAGATCCTATCCATGCCACCCTTTTTTTATATGTTTTTATTTTATTATTTTCGAATTGGCCTTTTATCTATCTTTCTATTTATGAATTATCCATGGATCTATTTTATGTTAGCTATATGTTTTTATTCATGTATCTAAATATTTACCTTGAGGTCTGTTTATGTTGATTTGACTGTGGATATTTATTGTATGTCAGTCTTTTATCGTTATATTTTGAAATAAGCCATTAATCTAACAAATTTCGCTATCTGCATTTTATAAACATGTTTCTAATCATTCATCTACCCAGTAGAACGCATAGTGCCTTGTCACATGCGTTCTACAGAAGCAAGCTCCTCTCCGGGCGATGTCACTTCCGGGGACGCAAACCCCGATGCGGCGTGTGAGCTTGCACTGCACCGTACCTGCCGGACTTAGCCTCTTCCGGCGACGTCCTTCCGGATGTAGATCTGGTGGAATGCACCTTGCGTTCCACCGGCCCGAGGATGTCATTTCCGGTCGCGTTGTACGCGACCCGTTGTAATTTAATGTTTTACATTTAATTCTAAGAACATTTGGCCTATATATGTATTGGCCTATACATAATATACACCTTTTACCCTCTAATTATAATAAGTCACCACTCTATGATAGGTTTTACTCCAATCAATAGATGATGTCACTTCCGGGAATCTCAACTTGACACCGTATGCACTGCAGACCCCACGAACGGCCGAAGCTTGGTTGAAGTCTCACCGTCTCCTACCCACCCTGGACCTACGACAAGGCTCCAGTGGGTGAACCTCTCTTGAATCCAGAGAGCAGGAACAGCTCTTACAAGAGCTAGGAGTTATAGCCAGGGGAGTATACAGCGTATAGCAATCCCCATACACATGAGACGAGGCTCTATGTTGAATGTAAAACAGGAACTCTTTATTGAACAGACAAGCATTGACTTATACACATTTTCCAACAAGGTTACGACCCACAGGGTTTTGTAAAAACAACCAATAAACATGTACAATACAGTAAAACACTCCCACACAAAATCCTCCCCTCTGCCTGTGATACAATTACCTTACACAATTGGTTAATGTAATCATCACAGGCAGGAGAATACACAATGTCTTCTGTCCTGGAGACAACAGAGGAGTAATTGAATTATCTCTCAGGACAAAGGGAAATCGCCAATACACACGTGGAGACAATAGGACAGAAATCACTACTCAAATATACAATGTCCCAACCATTACAGTAAACATAGACATTTAACATATCCCCAGATGGCTTGGATCTGAGCGCTCAATATATCCAAACAGCACTCAGATGCCACAAACACAGTCAAATCGCCATGGGGTTTAAGTTTAGCATGACCTGATGAGAGGCCCCATAATCCTGGGGCAAGAGGCTGGCAACCAGGCTTTTCCACCACCCAGTGGCGAGGTTGGTTTCGCCACATTTCTCCCCTATTCCAAACAGACTAACAGGGTATGTGACCTTCTGCCGGTCAGTGCCCTTGTTAGTCCAGCAGCCCACCCACAAAATAGAAACAGCAGTACAGCCCACCCACAATAAATGGTTACTACACCTGAGTATGGGAGAAACTTGTCAATGTCCATGTGCATCACTACGGCTGTGTGGGGGACTGGTAGACTGCCTTGGTGGGTTGCTGAGTGGGCAGAGACCAGCGGTACTTTTCCCTGGTGCCAACGCTAACACGGAAGAAGCCTAGTTGTAGCCTGGTTGTTGAAGGGGGGAGACCGACTGTCTCCCCTTTAGATAAACCACCATGCTTCTGTGGGGGGAGACTGAGTGTCTCCACTTTGGCTAAACAGCCCTGTTGCTGGGGGACAGGACCGACTGTCCCTACCCCCTGTGCTGTGAGTGCAGAGACCACGGTCCCATCTGCACTGTTGTGGGGCTTACTGTCTCCCCTTGGTATGTTAAGCTGCCGCTGGGGAATGGAGACTGGGTTCCCAATTCCCAACAAATCCTTCTGTTGCTGTGGGATGGAGACTGGGCTCCCAATTCCCAATAGATCACATTGCCGCTGGGGGACAGGACCGACTGTCTCTGCCCCCTGTAACTCAGCCTGCCGCTGGGGATCTGGGCCGACCGCCCAGCATCCCTGTAGGGCCGGTGGAGAGATCTCGGTCCCATCTCCGCCTGCCATATGGGGGTTCCCCCCTCGGACCAGTCTATGATGTCCCCTACCTCCGAAGCTGGTACTGAAGCAGGGGATACTTCAGTAAGGTCTTCCCAGCTGTAGGGTTGTAGGTCTGGCACTGCCACCCAGCTCTCTGGCAGTGTATATTGGGGCCGAATTGAGCTAAAGAAGTATTGGTAATCCTGCTCCAGCTCCCACTCCTTTGTCACTAGAGATGCCAGGTCTTGTCTCACCTCTCTTGCTGTAGCCCAATCATGCATAGCCTCCCTGTAGTCATATATACCCCAGAAACGGGACTCTCCAGCATCTCCGAACTCCGGTTCTGCGAAGGCCTCAAACAGGCCAGGGCCATCATAATCCTCACCCTCGGTTCTGGTCATTCTCAGTCATCCAGGTGGAGTTCCGAATCACATACGACCAGAGTGCCTGGTAGGCGTCGTCTAGCCAAAGCTTCTTCCATACCAGGCTCTCGAGTTCTGTCACCCACTCATCCAGGGGCTTCTCTCCCAGAAGGGGCATTCGCATCCGCAACTGCTGCTCCTCACTGGGGAGACACTCACCCCGCAGACGCTGTACATCTTCCAGGGCCTCGTGCCAGACGCCTTTCCGGACTGCATCCCTCCAGTCCAGGTCATCCTCCTCCTCGTTGTGGAACGCTGTTCGAAGACTAGCCGATTCCATCCTGCTGTAGCCAGGGGCGCTGTACGGATGCTAGCGTTGCCCTCAATTTTGTAAATCCACGAACGGTGTCTCTGAGCTGCTTCTCCTCTCACTAGGACGCCATCCCACTGCTTGCCACCAATGTAACGGATCTCCTGGCACCCCGAATAAAATTAATAATCACATAAGGACGGGATGATAAAATCACCAGCAGGGGGCACTGTGCTGGCCTGTAAGACAGAGACATGCCAATGTATAGCAGTGTAATCTAAGACATTTCCCCTAAGTGCTACCACACAGTACTAATGCCCACATTGTGGCCCATCACAGTAATGAAGCCCACCTTGTGGCCCCTTCACAATAGTTATGCCCACCTTTGTTCCCGTCACAGTAGTTATGCCCACTTGTGCCCCCTCACTGTAGTTATGCCAATATATGTGTCCCCTCACAGTAGTTATACAAGATATGTTCACCCCCTCACAGTAGTAATGCCCAGATATGTGCCCCCTCACAGTAGTACTGCCCAGATGTGCCCCTCACAGTAGTTATGGCCAGATAAGTGCCCCCTCACAGTAGTACTGCCCAGATATGTGCCCCCTCACAGTAGTACTGCCCAGATATGTGCCCCTCACAGTAGTTATGGCCAGATATGTGCCCCCCCACAGTAGTAATGCCAAGATATGTGCCCCCCCACAGTAGTTATGCCAGATTATGTGCCCCCTCATAGTAGTTATGCACAGATATGTCCCCCCTCACAGTAGTTATGCCCACATATGTGCCCCCTCACAGTAGTTATGCCCACATATGTGCCCCCTCACAGTAGTTATGCCCACATATGTGCCCCCTCAAAGTAACTATGGCAGATTAGGTGACCCCTCAGTAAAAATGCCCACTTTTGTGCCACCCGCACTCTTGTTGTGGCCCCCCTTTTGCCTCCAGTCTGCAGCTTTATGGGGAAAAAAGAAAAAAAAAACACATACTTACCTGCTTCCCTGATGACGTGCTCCCACCCTCACATCGCGCTGCTGGCTGTGCTGGAGGCAGATTCCCGGGCTTTCAGTGCTCCTCCCACAGCCAGCAGCGCGATGTATGGCCTGCAGTGGGAGCGCCGGAGCTCAGAAGACAAGTGAATCAGGGAGCAGAGAACTCCCTGCTTCACTCTGGAGATGACAGGCTGGCAGTGACAAGAACTGCCGCGTGAGTATGTGCGCGCTCCCCCACCTCCCACTTGCCTCTGCACCCCCTCTTGTCTGTGCGCCCAGGGCGCATAATATATATGTTTGAAGAGCGCTCTGATGGGGCCCGGAATGGTCACTGTACTTCATGCTGGGCCACGTCAGAGCGCTCCCATTACATGTGAGCGCAGCGGGCCCCCTCCCCCTGCCAGGCCCGGTCGTGGTCGCACCCTCTGCGACCGCGATCGTTACGCCTCTGCCCTGAACATTTTTCCCACAACGGAAGTTAAGCTTACTGGTCTACAATTATTTGGAGAACACCTAGAGCCCTTTATGAATTTGGGCACCACATCTTCGCCAGTTGATTGGCACTGTACCAGTCCCTAGAGAATCTCTAAAGTTAATCTGCCTGATGTCTCTTCTCAAAATTTGTAGTGTGCGCTACCTTTTTTCGTCACCTCAACAAACTTTTAAATCCACAGCTTCTTAGGTTTGGGACACAATAAGCTGATATAGGACGGTTCTTCTTGCATTAAGAACATATTTTATTTAGCCTCTGGGAGGGGAAAAATCTGCAGTATCAAATAGGCCGCACAGTCCCTTTAAATGCTTGCATGCTCCGCTGTTGAAAACATTAGTAGTCGGCTCGCCAAACAAAGGCTAAATAGAAAAAAGTTAAAAGATAGAGGTCTTGAAAACCCCATTATTTCTGAGTAAATCGATATGGCAGTGTATTACCATAAGCTACATGGCGAGTTAATGAACACTTTTTTCTATCAGGGGTCACACAACTTAGAGTATGGAATTATGGGTTAATGGGAACAACAATGGTGAATGTCTGGAAGCAGAACAGAAATCTTGGCAGCCTTATCTATGTTTTAATGCCTGTACCGTGTAGGTTATTTATACCAGAAGGCTTTCTTTCCTCACTGTCCAAGCAATTGTTCTGCATTTCATTAGCGGTAGAAAGCTGTTTTCCCTTTTGTCAGGTAGAATAAAAAGTAACCTATACAGAGTTGAAGCGGAGCAAAAATATCTATTATAAGCAAAGGAACTGCAAAGAGACGACATCAGGACAGTATACTTCTTCCTAATGCTACCAATAATACTTTGTAATCCAATAACCTTGCATAAATCTATTGATACATGTATGATACCAGTGTAAAAAAGGGAAAACATTGTGGCACTACTACTGTAAGGTATATTGGTGTATGGCAGAGGCAGCAATGTATAGTATTGTTAAAAACACAAATATTTTATGACATTTGCCATCACTTTTGCCTTTCAGTGGATTTTTTGGTGCATTTTCTGATAAAAAAGAGAAAATAGCCAACTCCAGTGAAATCTAAAATGCTGGGCAGACAAGTGTCTTTGCCTAGATGTGTTTTTTTTTCTCTAATTGGTTGTGGGGGTTTTAACTCTGCCTTTTAAAAAAACAAAAAACAAAACAGCGTATTGTAATTTTACCATTTTTCAAGTTGTTTTTTTTTTTCCATTCCTTTCTATGTAAGAGAAAAAAGCCTGATAAAATGCTGTTCACACATTCATCCAATGGCACCAAAAATGCCATAAAAAATGCATGAGGGAAATGAAAAAAATGCAGGTGGCTTCTATGGTGTTTTTTTTTAAGTGTCGGTAAAGTAATATACCAAATTTTCGTATTTCGAGCCCTTACTCCACTAACAGCTTAAACAGTTCACCAGATGTAAAATGCTTCCGTATCTAAACAAGAATTATCCATCGGGGCAAGGACCTTTATGGGCATATCCCAGGCACATTGAGGAGTTATGCTGGGTGACTGACACCACGGTAGTGTCCATACAGAGAGACAGCCAACTTATAGATTGGGGAAGGGAAATGCTAGGTTCTCCCCATTACATAACACAGCAGTACCTATCATCTTGTTCCATCCAGCTCTGTGTTGCATACACTAACACATTGCCCCAGATTTACTAATCTGATTTGGGCATAGGATGTCTAAAAAATGGTGCAAATTGGGACAATTTGGTGCAACTAGGATTTCTACGCTTTAATCCGACTTACTTGAAAAAGGTGCGGGACTTAGTGGTAAGGAGGAGTGGTTTAAGATAGTCTTTTGAAACAAAATTGTCACCACAATTTTGGAGTAAAATTCTGTCTCAAAGTAAGCCAACCAATAGCAGGTATACAGTCAGAGAAAAGTGGACATCCCTGCAGACCATTCATCATCCAGCCTGAGCCCCTGTGATAAATCTGGTGCAGGCCTAGACAGCCTAAGCATCTACAGGATTAGTAAATCTAGAACAGTGGTTTTAAAAGGAAAATTCAATTTCTTAAAGGGCTTCTGAATGTAATTGTGTAGTGTTTAAATAATTAGAGCAGAAGTTGGTGCCCCAGAGCTTCTTTTCCTGCTGTAAGTCAAAAACATCCACATGACAACCTCCATATGTGACAAACACCTCATTGTAGGGTATCCATCGATTTCAATAGAAGGAACAGTCGGCTTGAAAACCACATAAAAAATATCATTTATGAAACTTTGTGTTGGTGTCTATGGCAATTAATCAGTTGCCAGATTTCATTTCTGGTTGGAAAATTAAATAATTGGTTACAATTATATGTATATGTTTTAAAGCATGAGACCCTATATGAAAAAAGGTCTTATTTAGTATTTTTCTAATTTCATATGGACCCTTTAAAAGGGAAATTCCCACCCTAAACATTATTAGCATGTCCACAGATGATATGCCAAAAATATCCAATAGCTGCAAGTCCCATTCCTGACACCATTGCCTATTTGGAGAAAGAGGTCCTGTCTCTTTTCTCAAAAGTCTGGCCCAAAAGATTATCTTCTCCAGTTGTGGCTTTCTTCTTAAGGAGAAACAGTATGCACAAGATCCAGTTTGCCAATTCACATCCTACGCAGTCTCCACAGAATTCAATGCTTAAGTATTCAAAAAGGATTTCTAAAAGGAAACACCCCTTTTTAAATTTTCAACAGTTTTTGCTGTACAGCCTTCACTTGCAGTATATCTTGCTTTCTGTTGGCAATGGATCCCATCAAACAGCTGCTCTGATGGCTCATGTGTGGCCCCTATCTCTGGACTCCTGACAGCTCAGAAACAAAAATATATTATTATTAAACTGATAAGAATTGATGTTTATGAGCCGTCATGGGTTCAGAGACAAGGGATACACATCCAGCTATCAATGCGCAGCTCCCTGACGAGAAACAGAAAGCAAGGCAGCCTGCAGATCTACTAAAAATGAGGGCTATAGAACAAAAACGCTTTTTTTTTTTTTTCATAAAGACCAAATGAAAAAATGTCCTTTACCCTAAATGAGTATAATGCAATGATAAAAATAATTGCCTCCGAAGGTGTCCACAGTCTAAGATTTGATTTGCAGGCAGCATGTTATAGAGCAGAAGGGAGCTGAGTAAGGTTATGCATAGTTTTGTGGGAAAAATTCAGTAAAACTTGTAACTTTTGCTTATTATGGGCTTAGGAGTCCAGTGGCAGTTCCTATTCCTTGTGTTCACCAAGTGTGCATTCAGAGATGGCTGTCAATCACTGAGTAGGACCGCCCACTGGACTCCTAAACACAGAAAGAACAAGAATTGAAATGAATATATGACAGGAAATGATCAACTCCTCCTGCTCTATACCATGTGGACCTTTAATGTTCAATGTGACAGAATGCCTTTAGATAATGAGTCTTGGCAACAAAAACCTTGAACAGCTATGAGGAAAATATCACAAAAACCATACAAATGTCAGGTTAGCCTGTTTTTTTAAATGCCAATGCAGATTCCTCCACATAAGTAGCAGTTTTACGCCCATGCAGTATACAGTTTATCTATATGTTACCATGTACAAAAGCCTTGAGTTACAACACTCCAAAAGGGAAAAAACAACAACTTCTTAATCTGAGCATCATATGTTCCTGTTTAACCTCCCCACATCATGTAGATGCCTGTCTCTGAGGTGTGTAATTCCCCTTTACCCTTCACCTATCATAAGTAAAGCCATAAAATACTGTTTTGCAAGAAAAACTTAAATTGAAATGGGGGTTTAGGGATCTAATGACCAAGCTGCCTTTCATGGAGGGTTTTTACAACTGTAGAGCTGCTATTCCTTTCTCGGAGTCATCAGAGGAGTTTTACAGCGTTCAGTTCAGATGGAGAGCTGACGACGTTCTTCACTTACTGGGCATAAAACGCCTCCGATGAACTCTACTTAATAACACCTTCAAGTGACGCCAGCTACACAGCCGGGAGCTGGAAGTCCTCCCCCCCCCCCCTATTTTCTGTTAAATACAAAAACGAAAAACAAATAAAATAAATAAAAAACAAGAAAAAAGAGAACACCTGAATATAATATGAAAAATATATATATATATAGATGTGTGTGTGTGTGTGTATCTCCAGATATGAAAAAAATAATATGCATTATATATACGTGTGTGTGTGTGTCTCAAGACTGAAATCTTTTCAAAAAGTACATCTTAACTTTCATAATAATTTTCAGTGGAATTCCTTTCCTTCGTATTTCTGTCCTTTTTGTGTAGCCATCAAACAGTAAAACTGAAAATATAGTGGCGCAACATTTCTGATTCCACATACCATCAATCAGATTTATTCATTTCAATAAATTAGGTACAATTCGGGCCAACATTTATAAAGGTGGCTAGTGTGTCTCCTTTCTTACTCTCCTAGAAATGTAATAGCAATACAAGGAATAGTCTTACCAGCGACAACACAGGTCCAGTATTTGGTTAACTGAGGGTGACACGGGACTGTTTGATGCCCCTTCTTGGCCAGTTGACCAAATACTGGACCCATTGTCACATGACGGGTGCCTAGAACTGGTAAGAACGTTCCTTCTTTTGCTATGAGATTGCTAGACATCGTATTGTCGCAGTGTGCATATAAGTAGCATCAGTT
This sequence comes from Bufo gargarizans, assembly GCF_014858855.1. NCBI lineage: Eukaryota > Metazoa > Chordata > Amphibia > Anura > Bufonidae > Bufo > Bufo gargarizans. The sequence continues at coordinate 49,828,036 of NC_058090.1, forward strand.
GACTGGTCGACGCTACCGCCCCTCTGGGACATGTGTGTGTTATGTGTGGCCTGAGCCAAGGCTCAGATAGGAGTCTTTATTTTAAATGCATTAGTGTCAGGCCTGTATCGGGGTCGTCAGGTGCACTTCACTACAGACAGTGCCACCAGCATCCGGTTGCCAGGGCAACCGATCGGTGTTCCTTATGCAGGAGCACCAGCCAATCAGGGGCGGTGCTGAAATGTCCGGCGCACTGACATCACTGGTGATGTGACGTCAGGCACGTCATGTGACCAGGAAGCTTGGCCTATTTAAACAGGCAATCTGCTGTCCACAGATTGCCTGTGATTGGAGTTTTCATTCTGGATCACCTCACTAGCCTTCTTCTGTGTATTTGCCTATTGGATTCTTGACCGCTGATTTGGACTCTGGCCTCGACCTTTGCTTGACGATTTGGAGAAAACCAGAACTAGGCAAATAGACAATAGCAAACCAGGGTCAAAACCAGGAAGGAATGTCAGGGTCCAAAATTTGGACCCCGACATTCCTTCCTGGTTTTGACCCTGGTTTGCTATTGTCTATTTGCCTAGTTCTGGTTTTCCCTGTGTGTTCTCCTGGTATTCACTTTGTATTCTTGGTTTGACCTAGCTTGTCTGTGTTATGCACAGACCGGCTATACCCTGGAGAAACGTGACTAAGTAACTACCTTCACTAGAGCCTCTGATGGTGAGGATAGGCTTGGGCCATTAGGGTAGTCACTAGGTATCACTCCAGAGCAGTCCCTGGGTCAGTGGCAGGTGACCTGGGGATCAGAGATACCGGTGTAATCACCAAGGGGAAAAACGTGGTTAGGAAGTCTGGAGTCAGGGTAGGTAGCGATCAAGCAAAGTCTGTTTAATCAAGAAGCAGGGTCCGGTATACAGTAAGGCAGAAACTTCCAAACACCTTCACACAAGGAACTAGGCTGGCTAGTGACCAAGATTGCTCAGGTGCCTTCCTGAGGTATCAAGCACCTTTAAATACATCCTGCAATACAGCCACAGGCTGGGGAGATAGAGGGCATGTCCGTGCTTCCCCACAAAAGGAGGAGAGATATGCCTGCGCATGCCCCAACACACAGTACAGGACTCTAAGCAGAAAGGAAGCTCTGGCATGGGGCACAGATACAACAGTTTAAGCTACCTTCTGCCCATGCTTATCAGCACAGTGCACAGCAGCAGGGGGGAGTGAGGGAGCCCGGCTCCCATGCCCGCGTCTAGGGGCAGCAGCGCAGGCACGGAGTGCTGGGCTAACAAGTCTGTTTTCATCATATTCCTGTTTTTTTGGCTGACACTCACAAATGTATTATTTCCCCCCTGCTTTTCCTCCCATATAGACCCCTACATATATTCAGGAAGGGACTGCCAACCAGGTGTATGCTGTTGTCTAGGGTGGATTTAGCAAGTAGGTAGGGCCAGTGGGACAGGTGAGTTCAGGGTTCAGTGCTCCCCACCGGGACACTCAGTAATTGGATTTTGGTGTAACCTGTGAGGGGTCTATTAAAGCTCTATCCTTACATTTTTGCTGATTCCTTTCTTCCACCTAGGTTAGTGGTTCGAGCAGCCGGGAGGGTTAGTGCACAAATTTTTTCAGAGTATCCTTCCTTGCCAAGGCAAGGTTAGAAAGAAAGACTTCAATAATTTGTGTCACCGTTCATTTTCGTCAGTCAATCCATCTTTCTTATCATTCGGCATTTCTCTTACTTGTGTGGCTGAGTTGAGTGACCGAACCTCAATATCTATTAAGGAATGTAACTAGAGGTTAGATTGTAATACAAGATGTCTACATGGAAGGAAATCATGTTTATGTAATTGAATAATCGTCTCCAGGTCTCTGTTTCTTCCCTCTTTATTCTTTTATTTGTCTGTCTTTCTTCCTTTCTGTTTTTCTCTCATTTGTATAGCCAATGGAGTGAGCAGAATTCAACATGGGGCTTGCTTCTTATTTAGAAACACTGGGGCAGATTTTTAAAGAACGCTCTAAAGGCCCCTTTAAATAGGCCGGTAATGGGGGCAGTTATCAGGAAGGAGCATTCCTGATAATTGCCCTGTGTCAAGGTCAATCGCCGGCTGAATTGTCCCGTGTAAAGGGACCTTTAGGCAGTCTAAAGGTCTTCCTGATTTATTACAGTGGGTGATAAAGGATGATACATCTAGTCTAGTTTATCTCACCTATTAGTTGGCTTACTTGGTGCCAGAATTTTGGCAAGCACTGTTGCATCTTAAGCCATGCCCCCCAAAACATTTTGTTTAAAATATTTAATTGTGGTGCAAACCATGTACTTCAGAATTTGGCACTAACTGATGTCTTTATTTTCAATACTTCAGTTCTATCTTTTGCCCTCTACATCACCATCTTTTTGACTTCTTCTCATTCAGTCTCCTCTCTTCATTTTCTCTCTCCATCTTATGGTCGTCTTTCTTTTTTTCTCCGTCCATTTCATTCGCCTATCGGTCTTGTTTATTCTTTCCACCATCATTGTTTTAGCTCTCTCATGCTTCCATTTCTCTGTCTCACTCTTTCTTTTCACTCTCTTACTTTTTTTTCGCTCTTGCTTTTTTTTTTCTCTCTACTTGTCTTTTGCTTTCTCTTCACTATTATTTTAGCTCTCTCATCCTCTCTTGCTTTCTTTTCTCTGTCTTATTCTATCTTGCTTTCTTTTTACTTTTGCTTTTTTGCTTTCTCTTGCCTTCTTTTCTGTCTTATTCTATCTTGCTTTCTTTTTAGTTTTGCTTTTTTGCTTTCTCTTGCTTTCTTTTCCATCTTATTCTATATTGCTTTCTTTTCCTCATTCTCACATTTGATTTTGCTCTTGCTTTCCTTTCTCTCATTTTCTTTTTTTCACACTTTGTTTTCTCTCCCTCATTCTCTTGCTTGCTTTTTAATTTTCTCACTCTTGCTTTCTTTTCTCTCATTCCTCCTTCTTGCTTTCTTTTCTTTCTCTCATTCTTCCTGGTTGATTTCTTTGCTTTCTTTTTCAAATTTTTTTCATGGTGTCTTTTCTTTCTCATTCTATTCTCTTGTTTTCCTTTTTTTAATTTTTTCACTCTTGCGTTTTTGCTTTCTTTCTTTGTGCTTTTTTCGCACTTGCTTTTTCTCCCTCTCATTCTTCTTGCTTATTTTTATGTTTTCTTTTTTTCTACTCATTTGTTTCTCTCTGGTTCCTTCCTTGTTTCCTTTCTCTTTTTGACTCTCCTATTTGTGTAGCCAAGGTAACAAACTTTAGTATGTAGCGTGTGGATATAATCTTCTGATTGTAACATAAGCTTTATACATGGAAGGAAATGAATGAAAAGAGTTTGCATAATCTAATAACAATCATCTCCATGCCCATCTCTCACATGGGGCTGAAAACATTTAGACTAAACTTTGTTTAACCTTGTAAAGGGCTTCCTGATGTTATCTTAAGACATAGGTGTCCCTTTACTAGCGGCGTGCCACCCTGCAGTCTCCTGATAGCACATTATCAAGAGGAAGAAAAAAGGGCCACACAGACGTCTCTGATGTAAAGATCTCTGAATCATATAGTTGTGAGGTACATTCCCCTTCCACAGCTAGAGAAACACCAATACAGAGCAATATACAATGGAGAAGCCAATATACACAAGACACAGGAAGGTGAAACACGAAATCTTATAACCAGAAAATCAAAAAGGTATTTGCAAGCACATATGTACCCAGGCAATGTTCTATTGATACAAGGGCCTGAGACATACCGCATTAACCCCTCTCCTGCTGGATACCTCTCACTGCCATAATAAAGGGGTTAATTTAATTAGCTATAGATGTTATGAATAAAGCTTTTGTCTTGGATGTGTTAGTGTATTTTAATAGCTAGCAGCTTATTAGTTACACTCAATGCCGGGCAGCTGCTTTCTTGCATTAGTCTGCAGGCAAAGTCTCTGCCTGCCTGCGTACAGCAACGCACTTTAGAAAATGGGTTCAGGATCTACCGAGCGGCTTCCTTTTGCATAAGAGCATCAAACTGTGATTTTTTGTTTAATAATAAAAATAGGGAATCAATGTTTGAACCAAATATTTATTTATTGCACCCAAGTTTGTTTCTTAAGCAGTGTAGTATTTAGTAAAGACGCAAAATCTCAGCACAGGAAAAGTGGATAGTTCACATCATTTATAAAAATGCTGTATAAGGTAAATACCCCTATTATCTCTCATATTCATTTACCTAATATCTCTGATAACTTTCAATATTATATATACTGTATGTTTGTTGTGTATCGCTCTAATATCTGTTATACTGTATCTATCGCCCAGAAACCTGTATAGGTCTATGTATTCAAATATTGGAATATATATTTTGATATTTAGATATTTACCGTATTTATATGCTATACATAATTTATATAAATTGTTCTGTTATTATTCATCTATATAATATGCATTTATATAAATTATTCTTATCTCCATATGAGTCCATTATACATCCAATTTTATCTATACTGTACACACAGTGTCAGACTGGGGTTCCATGGGCCCACCAGAGGAAATTATTCTTGAGGCCTGACCCAGATATCATCAATAGAGTCTAATAGATTTTGATTCAAATAAACAGACTCTAGTAACAAGTGATTGTCCCCAAAGACAGGGCCAAATAGTATTTTGTTCTCCTGGACCTTTGGACCACTATGGTATCAGAGCATGGACCCACTGCATGATCCTCTGGTACTCTGATTTTCGTAGGAAGCCACTTAATCTCAGTATATTTTTAGATTGTGGATGATAATTGAAATATTTGTTAAAAAAAAATTATAAATTAATTAATGTATGCAAAAATAGGGAGAAAATACAAACTGTGCAGATGGTGAGATTCAAACCCAGGACCCCAGTGCTAACCACTACGCCACATATCTAGATCCTTCCCTAGCTCTTGTCTATCTAGCTATATGTCTGTCCGCCTGTCATCCACTCTTCGGTATGTATCTGTTTATAGATCTAATTTTTATAAAATGCTCCCTAATGATACAATTAAGATACTTAGTATCTGGATATTGTTTCCTTGTTTAGTATAAGGATTAATGATAACAGTGTGTCAATGTTTATATCTATAAGACTCTGTGCTCCGGGGCCCGATTTTATTAGCACAGCTCGTGCACACAGTGTCCTTCTTACATTACTGGATGTTTCAATGCTACATTTGAAAAATAAGCAGATGACATCAACAGAGTCATAAAATGTAACACTGTGGATCATTCCTCTCCTCTCCAGTGAATTCTTGGGAGGTCTGGAGAAGCATTCCTGGCGATAGCAGGGAACCCGTTTTTCAGGTACAGCTCTGGGAGGCTTCATGCAGCGAGTTCATGAAGCAGGAGATTGATCGGTGTAGGCCGTATTACTGAATGATATTGATGACTATTCTCCAGAATCCTCGCTTTATGACTCACAAGGTTTCTGCTGCAGTGGAGGAAGTTTAGTGGTATTGGGGGCAGAAGGCAGGTGTCGTGTGAGACATAAGACAGATGAAGGGGTGCACAGCCTGGGGTCACACATACAAGTCCTACAGCATGAGAAAGCTAAAAGAAAATTCTGTCTGAAAATTACCTATTTATAATAAAAATAGCTTCATTTTTACTATCAATATTTATGAAAAAATTCTGAAATCTTTGCAGTTTTCTCACTGGCCCTGAGCTCTTACTAGGCCAACAGTTCTTATTTTGTAGCAGTCATCTCATTGTCGTGTCATGTGTGTAACACTGGAGGAAGATAAAAGGAAGACACCATTGACAATGATGATGGGGACAGCTCGGCTTCTTCTCCATTTTTCCTTGTAACTAAACCTGGGTTTAAAGGGGTTGTGTGCAAGAATTCGCTTCTGCTCTGGGCTCCCTCAGTGTAAACATCCGGTTTGACATCACCGCAGCCAATCAGTGGCCAAGGCAGAGATTGGATCCCCATGCATCATGTGACCACTTGTCATGGCATAAGGGGAGCTGGCCTTTGCCGAGAGATGAGGGAGCCCAGCAGAGCATCGCCGTCCTGGAGGTGAAGTGTGGAGCCAGTGCCGGGAAGCTGGTAAATAAGCTTCCCATTACAGGTCCGGCCAAGTATGTGTGGAGGGGGAGGGGTTGCCAAAAATTCCCCATTCTTGCACAAACCCTTTAAGGCCCTTTTACACTGGCTAATGATCAGGACAGGGCATTGGCCCATATTATTTGCACGTCATGTACTGACCAAGGGTTTAACTGACCTGAACTCACAGCATCATAAGGATCTAGGAGGCTACGAGTTCAGGTCAGTTAAATCCTCAGTCAGACACATGCAAGTAAAAGGCCTCATGCACACGACTGTATTATTTCACGGTCCGCAAAACGGGGTTCCATTGTTCCGTGATCCGTTTCCATTTTTCTTTCCGTGTGTCTTCCTTGATTTTTGGAGGATCACCAGACATGAAGGAAAGTGAAAAAAAATCTAAGTCAAGTTTGCCTTGCAAATGATAGGAAAAAAAACGGACAAGGATCATGGACGCGGATGACAATCTTCTGTGCCTCCCTGTTTTTTCACGGACCAACCGTTGTCTGTGTAAAAAAATATGACAGGTCACGGACTGGAAACACAGATCACGGACGCGGATGACAAACGGTGCATTCTCCGAATTTTCAACGGACCCATTGAAAGTCAATGGGTCCACAGAAAATCACGGAAAACGGAACAACTGACACAACAACCGTCGTGTGCATGGGGGCTAATACAGATGGATAATACATTAGGAATATGCTTGAGTGAATAGCCGGTTAGATTGATAAAAGGTATGGCCGCATGGCCAGGTTTCCTGATACGCTTTTGCAAGCCAAAACTAGGCATTAGTAAAAAAAAAGAAGAAAAAAAAAGAGAAGAAGTTGTATCTGTCCTTCATACTCTCTTCCTTTAATGATCCACTCCCGATTTTGGCTTCCAAAACTGCATCTGGAAACCTGACCATGTGGCCGAACCCCAATGGTGTTAGGATCTGTCGTTGCATGGTGAAATCTGGTGCGCAGCCATACTTGTCCGGCCGGCCACTCCTCCGCATATTTGCCAGGTTGCAGCCAAATCTCTGCTGGCCTCCATTATAGAGAATTGGGCCGGACAGAACTCCGGCAGAGCACGGGTGACCATGGCAGAGACGGATCCTGGCTGGAACAGCCTGCTGTATTGGTTTCACGCATATGTGAAACAAGCCTACCCGAGCACAAAGGAGTCAAATATTTGTGTGTGTGAAAACATTGACTTCTATAGGATAGTGTTGTGGCCATGCTCAGTGACAGAAGTCGCAATGCGTGCCCACAACACTTTCACATAAAAGCCAACGAGTTGTTTTCTAACATTTCTTAAGACGCATTTACACACGCCGCAGAGAAGCCAATTGTCAGGCACGAGGCGTTCCTTTGCTGCTCATTAGGTGGAGGTGAAGTTCTGCATTTACATGCATCGATCACCTCCACAGTAGGAGGTTGAGGGATCACTATTGCAATCACTCGTCCTCCTATAGCTGCACTCGTTCATCAGGTGATCCTTCCCTTCGTGCAGGCACCTAACGTCTAAACAGCGATCTGCTGCCAAGAAAAGCCTGCATGAGAGCTTCACCTGATAAGTGTTTGGGCTTCACCTTCAGACCCTCTGCCTGTGCAAATCCACCTTTAGGTCCACACCATTAGGCCTCATGCACACGGACGTTTTTTTTTTTTGCGGTCCGCAAAAACGGTTTCCGTTCCGTGATCCATGTCCGTTTTTTCTTCCGTGATTTTTGGATGATCCACGGACATGAAAAAAAAACTAAAAAATCTAAGTCAAGTTTGCCTTTGAAATGATAGGAAAAAACAGACACGGATCACGGACGAGAATAATCTTGTGTGCATCTGTGATTTTTCATGGACCCATTGACTTGAATGGGTCCGTGAACCGTTGCCCGTAAAAAAATAGGACAGGTTATATTTTTTCCACGGACTGGAAACACGGATCACAGACGCGGATGACAAACGGTGCCTTTTTCCGATTTTTCCACGGACCCATTGAAAGTCAATGGGTCCGCGTAAAAAAACCTGAAAACGGAACGGCCGCGGATGCACACAACGGTCGTGTGCATGAGGCCTAAAGGAAAACTATTGTTTAGAGGTCAGCAAATCAGCTGCTGCCCCGTAACCAAGAAAATAGAATAAAAGAAACACAATCAGGAAAAATAGCAGGTAAAAAATAAATTAGATTAAAAAGTCTAAATTATTACTTATTAAAAAGGCCATATGTTCTTTTTCAAGCCCCCTCTACAAATAGTAGGGTGTGATGTTGTTTCATAGATATTACATGATAATTATGTCACACAGAACTCCCTCACTATATGAATATAGGGAACCTGTCACCTGGTGCTGAGGGCAGCATAGTGTAGTGACAGACCCCCTGATTTCACAGTCACCTGGTGCTGAGGGCAGCGTAGCGTAGTGACAGACCCCCTGATTTCACAGTCACCTGGCGCTGAGGGCAGCATAGTGTAGTGACAGACCCCCTGATTTCACAGTCACCTGGTGCTGAGGGCAGCATAGTGTAGTGACAGACCCCCTGATTTCACAGTCACCTGGCGCTGAGGGCAGCATAGCGTAGTGACAGACCCCCTGATTTCACAGTCACCTGGCGCTGAGGGCAGCATAGTGTAGTGACAGACCCCCTGATTTCACAGTCACCTGGTGCTGAGGGCAGCATAGTGTAGTGACAGACCCCCTGATTTCACAGTCACCTGGCGCTGAGGGCAGCATAGTGTAGTGACAGACCCCCTGATTTCACAGTCACCTGGTGCTGAGGGCAGCATAGTGTAGTGACAGACCCCCTGATTTCACAGTCACCTGGCGCTGAGGGCAGCATAGTGTAGTGACAGACCCCCTGATTTCACAGTCACCTGGTGCTGAGGGCAGCATAGTGTAGTGACAGACCCCCTGATTTCATGGTCACCTGGTGCTGAGGGCAGCATAGTGAAGTGACAGACCCCCTGATTTCATGGTCACCTGGTGCTGAGGGCAGCATAGCGTAGTGACAGACCCCCTGATTTCACAGTCACCTGGTGCTGAGGTCAGCATAGCGTAGTGACAGACCCCCTGATTTTACAGTCACCTGGTGCTGAGGGCAGCATAGCGTAGTGACAGACCCCCTGATTTCACAGTCACCTGGCGCTGAGGGCAGCATAGTGTAGTGACAGACCCCCTGATTTCACAGTCACCTGGTGCTGAGGGCAGCATAGTGTAGTGACAGACCCCCTGATTTCACAGTCACCTGGCGCTGAGGGCAGCATAGTGTAGTGACAGACCCCCTGATTTCACAGTCACCTGGTGCTGAGGGCAGCATAGTGTAGTGACAGACCCCCTGATTTCACAGTCACCTGGCGCTGAGGGCAGCATAGTGTAGTGACAGACCCCCTGATTTCACAGTCACCTGGTGCTGAGGGCAGCATAGTGTAGTGACAGACCCCCTGATTTCATGGTCACCTGGTGCTGAGGGCAGCATAGTGAAGTGACAGACCCCCTGATTTCATGGTCACCTGGTGCTGAGGGCAGCATAGCGTAGTGACAGACCCCCTGATTTCACAGTCACCTGGTGCTGAGGTCAGCATAGCGTAGTGACAGACCCCCTGATTTTACAGTCACCTGGTGCTGAGGGCAGCATAGCGTAGTGACAGACCCCCTGATTTCACAGTCACCTGGTGCTGAGGTCAGCATAGCGTAGTGACAGACCCCCTGATTTTACAGTCACCTGGTGCTGAGGGCAGCATAGCGTAGTGACAGACCCCCTGATTTCACAGTCACCTGGTGCTGAGGTCAGCATAGCGTAGTGACAGATCCCCTGATTTCACAGTCACCTGGTGCTGAGGGCAGCATAGTGTAGTGACAGACCCCCTGATTTCACAGTCACCTGGTGCTGAGGTCAGCATAGTGAAGTGACAGACCCCCTGATTTTACTGTCACCTGGTGCTGAGGGCAGCATAGCGTAGTGACAGATCCCGATTTCACCGTCACCTTTGAGCTAGCAGTCCATTTTTATAGTACTGACATGCTGAACCCCAACTGCCCCGTCCTCTGCACAATGACAGACAGGTTTAGTTTTTTGTTTTTTTACATAGAATAAAACCTGTCAATCATAATCCAGAGGCGGGGAGGGCGGGGACAGTGGGCAGCATCGGACTCATCTCCCTTACAGCAATGTGGAGTTCGGCATGGCAGTACTCCAGAAATGTACAGAGTTGTAAAGCCAGAAGTGGATCCAGAAGGAAGGAGAAGTAGAAGTCTTTCCTTTATATTACGCCCCCCCCCCCCCCATCGCACTTCTGGCTCTAGCTAAAAAAACTGCCACATAAAGCTACGTGTGACGCAACCCTTACAGCAGGCACGTGGACCATAGAAACCCATAGATGGGAGAGGACCGATGGAAGAATGTCCTAGACATGCTCAGTGACCGACACAGGAGTCATTGTGCAAAGATGGGGAGGATGAGAGCTGTGAAATCACCTATTGTAAACAGTGGATCCTGTGTTATCGGACAAATAGGTGTTACCTTTCATTGTAATCATGCCTGTAATGTTAATAAGAGGACTACTGAATATTGATCTCTACAGAACAGGTATTTTAAGCCTGTTATAAGGCACAGTAAAGACTATATTAGCTCAATATTTATTTTTTTTTAGGTACTTTTTTTTAGCCAAAAATGCCTTAAAATATTTACAGAACAACCTTATTTAATAGGTGCTGAATAGTTATTTTTCAGATGACACCTTCCCTGTATGGACGCAGTAACTTTTTCGTTTTTGCCTCTCCACATTTCATTAAGCAGGCCAGCTACATAAAGAATAATATTATCAATGTTTTCCTCTTTTTTCTAACATTCACACTAAATTCTTCTGTTTATGGGGATATCCAATGTGTCAGTTTTTTTTTTGCTTTTTTATGTAATGTACTGCAGTATGGAGTATGTGTAGCACATTTTTATATTAAATAATCCTACTTATTGTACATTTTTGGTCTCTTTTTAATGCATTATTTTATTACATATTTGAAATGTATAACATATACAATTAAAACGTATAACATTCTGCATTTTGTCTATATTGGTGTAAAGACAACCCTAATGTATATTCCAGGTCCCTAGAAATGATTGTAGAGGAAATTACCAGTCTCGAATGATTCTTCATTTTCATATTCTCTGCTTGCTTTCAGTGAACGGAGACATTTTTCTTATTCATAGCCATATAGGTAGAATTAAACCCGAGTTGGATATAATCCTCTGAGCTGCATCAGATTGCTCAAGAAAAGGACAGCAAATGGTCAATTTTCTCACAGCGCCACCACAGGGGGCTATGTATACCTTAGGAGGAAATTTTTGTTTATGATTGCATTTTACAAATTTTTGGCCAAAATTCCTATTTTCACCTGGCCTTTATTAAAAATATTGAGTCATTCTGTCCGACTGTGTGACTGGTACTTTCACTTTGTGCCGGTCATCTAATAAACCTTGTCTCTAAACTACTAAGAGGTCATAAACGCTTATTTAAGCTACATTCTAATTAGTAAGATAAGGATTAAGCTATAATGAGTATTTATAATGTCAGAGAGCAGAGATAAGGAGCCCATCAGCTCCCCAACTGATGGAAAAGAGAAAATCCAGTGGCTGGTTTTTTTTTTAGCTCAAAATGAGTACATTGCAATAATAATTTAAAAAAAATGCAACTAAAGGTATCCATATATATTACTCTTACCTCTCTCTGTGCTGGAATTTCTTTAAAAATCGTACTTTTATAATATGCCAATTACTCTACTACCAGCAAGTTGGGCGGTTACTTGCTGGCAGCTGCCGCATCCTCGGACTATAAACATGCCCCCTCCTCCACTTGATAGACTGGGCCAGCGAGCGCTCTTCTCCTCCCGCTGGCCCTCTCTGCCCATGAAATCCTGCGCCGTACTGGTCCTCATTCAGCGCAGGTGCTCTGAGAGAAGGACGCTCGCTTGACAGCTCCTTCCTCAGTGCGCCTGCGCCGAATACGTCACACTACACCCGGAAGAGAAGACTGCCGGCATCAGCGATAATCGGCAGTCTTCTCTTCCGGGTGTAGTGTGACGTAATTGGCGCAGGCACACTGAGGAGGGAGCTGGCAAGCGCGCGTCCTTCACTCAGTACGCCTGCACCGATCGAGGAACGTTACAGCAGTGCAGGTGCGGGAATTCAGCAGCAGACGGGGCCAACAGGAGGAGGAGAGCGCTCGCTGGCCCTGTCTATCAAGAGGAGATGGGGCGTGTCTAGAAGCGGGAGATGCAGCTACTAGCAGCAAGTACACGCCCAACTTGCTGGTAGTGAAGAAATTTGCATATGATAAAAGTATGATTTTTACAAGAAATAAGCCACAGACAAAAGGTAGCACATGTATGATTGCACTCAGCTGACATCAGCAAATAGCTAATGTCAGCTAATGAAAATTGCACAATGGGGGTGACAGAAGCGCTTTAAGCATTGGACAGTTTACGTTGAATTCAATGGGTTGTGCAAGATATGCTGGGTTCTCCAGCAGAAGAGACATTTATTACAGCCGCTCTCTGCTCTGGATAACACACAAGGATCTAAAACAGGGACACCCCCCTTTAACTCTGAATTTTCAAACTATTTGAAAATTTGGTTTAGTAACCAAACAATCCCTTTAAGGCACAAAGCTGAAATTCATGAATTCATAGTGAAAGTTATGTTACCTTTATACAGTGCAGATTATACATTTCTTAGATTAAAGTCTGCAATATAGGCGTTTTCAAATATTCAACAATTAGGTGGTTTGGTGCATGCTGGGAGTTGTAGTTTTGTGACAGTGGGACATCAATGCTCTATACAAGTCCACCTTTTCTTATAAATATTATAACATGTAGAATCCAGATAGAGGGTATAATCTTTTCCATACATCTACAGAATTTCTACCATAGACATTCAGCTGGTAACAGGAGACTTTTACTAATGGGATCAAGGCAGCAAGATAATCTGGAATCAAAGGTGAATTAGCTAGAAAGTCAGATCAGGTTAAATTGTATAACCTCATTAAAAAAATAAATTTAAAAAATAAAAATTCTGTAGAAGCTTTTTATAGTTTCCAAGCTAAGACCAGCCGCCCTTAACATAAAGAGGTGATGAAGCTGACTATCCTAATGACAACCCAGGTTGGTGACAGGGAAGGGTGTGTTTATGGCCTGGGGTTAGTGGAAATAGGGGGGGGGGGGGCTTAGAGATGGTTAACAATTCATCATTCTGACAGCCGGTCCAGTCACCTGGAATTGATTATAGCAAACATTTCATTCTACGATGATAACCCAACTCCTGAAAGGCTTCTGATAAGTGATTGGGACTGACTTCTGTGTGCCGTGGTCATTTTAATTTGAGATGTGCCCATATTTTTTACTTATTCTGTTCTCTTGAGGAATGGTGAAGAAAGCTTTAGCAAGGGAACCATTTCATGAATGTACAGGCTGCCCCCTAATGGGCATTGGGCGAATCGCATCGCTAGGATAACTGTCCCATTATAAAAGCTGTAAGTAGATGACAAAACATACAGTACTTCCTAAAATTGGAATAAAGGAAAACGAAGACCCTTCGCCTGATATTTTAAAAATCAGTAGTTTGAGAAGACCCGACACTTCCTCCGACTTGTTTTTAGTAAATATTCAAATCATAAAATAATTCTGGAGCATCGTTTATTAGAACTTCATATACTGGAGTTCTGTTCCTCTGCTATTCCTCATAGAAATTTACGAATAAGGTCTAATTCACACGAACGTACCTTGCATGTCCGTTTTTTTTTTTTTTTGCGGATTGGATGAGGACCCATTCATTTCAATTGGTCCGCAATTGGTCTGTGTGCTGTCCGCATCCATGTGTCCGTTCCGTAGCCCCGCAAAAAAGATAGAACATTTCCTATTCTTCTCCGTTTGCGGACAAGGATAGACATTGTTACAATGGATCCACAAAAAACAAAAAACTATGCAATACGGATTTCATCCGTATTTTTTGTGGAGCCATGTTTTGCAGACTGAAAAACACATACGGTTGTGTGAATGTAGGCCTAAGGCTGAATTGTCATTTCTAGTTTTCATCTCTGTCATAGGAACAAAAAAAAAAATGTAATAAAAAATACAAAAATATTGGAGCTTTTTTCACAGCATCTTGCACCAAGAGAAGTAAGGTAGGACACAACTGGAAAACCTCTATAAGGCCTCCTGCACACGAACGTGTGTGCTCACCGCATTTGCTGATCCGCAATACACGGGCACCGTTCCACGGGCATTCCGCATCACGGATGCGGCCCCATTCACTTCAATGGGTCCGCAAATCCGGAGATGCGGAACATAAGCGCGGAACAGAACCCTACAGAAACACTGCGGAGTGCTTCCGTGGGGTTTTGTCTCGAACTTCCGTTCCGCAAGAAAGAAAGTTTAATAAAAAATATGTTAAAAAAAAAAAAAAGTCACCTCAGCTTTACCCACTATATCCAACTTCTCGGTCAGAAAAAGTGTAAGAGGTGCTCATTCTGACCATCAGATTTCTCAATGTATTCATAAATACCACAGATAAATCTCATGCTTCCCATCAGTTGCAAAGCAAGCTGCCTGCAGCCACCACTAGGTTTATGCAATTACCGTTGACTGAAATTGAATCTGTAATAGTTTGTTTGCGCTGAACTCCCTCTAGTGGTGGCTGCATGAAAATGCAGTTTTCACATTTGGAAGTGGAGGAGTTCAGCACCATTCTCTCCTCTCGACAGGTCTGTAGCAGTCTCATGGTCTGCCTTTATTGAAGGTACGCTAGGGCTGCAGAGGTCCCCCCCCCCCCCCCACCCAAGCTCAGCTGTATTGTGTAGAGGGAGTCTGAGACTTTTGCGTCAGAGGTTCAAGGAAGATGCGTTGTCCTTTTTACATGCTTTGCATTGCAGCACTGCTTTGAGACTGTATACGCACAGGCTCATCAAATAGACTAGAATGGTTATAAACTGGTCTGGACTACACTACAAGGATGAACATGGTACTGGCACACGTATGCCGAGGTAAAGGAGCCTCAGTAATCCACTTTATCACTGTGCATTTTCCTCTACTCCTTTACATAATTTCTGGGCTTCTGCAATGTTCCAGTGCTTTACAGCTCTGCTTGTTCAGATGGCCTCATTATGGAAGACCTTAAAATCTCATTTAAAGGGATTGTCCTACAAACCAGATGCTATATTTTTCGAACATCTGGGTCTGAATACTCGTGTAATTGCATGTAATTGAAAATGTAATATAGCCACTGAGTTATTTAATAAAATGTATCTCTATATCGCCACCTGCTGTTAGTTTTTTTTCTTATTTCTCTGTCCACCTCAGTAACATTGCTGAGGTGGTCGCACATGCTTAGTGCCATCTTTCTACTGCCACCAGCCAGAACTACTTTTGGAAGCTGTGACAGTTACCAGGAGTTATCTGTAGCAGAAAATACACAGCTTGAGCTAAGGCGAGAGCTACAACAGAAAGACATGCCCTCAAGCTCTAATAGGGAGTTGCAGCAGAAAGGACACACCTCCTGAGCTGCTGCCCTGAAAAGAATATAGCAGAGTAATTGTGCAGTGTATCAGTGGCCCACTGCCTAAGGGTTAACTTGTTTGGCTTATGCATTTCTTTCACAAAAGTTATATATAGGAATAAGGAGCTAATTAGAACTAGAAACAGTCCCTTAGGGGAAAACATATCGAGGTCTTTTTCAAAAGATAGGAAAGATTTATGTTGGTTGCCTACTCCGACTTGGAGTTGAAGGAGTTATTCTCACCCTTTGTGTCCTCTGAATAGTATCTAAAGCGCAAAATAGCGGGAACCCTGGGAAGGTTGCTAGCAGATTAAAGTACAGTACTTCCTGAAATCCGGTATGCTGGGGGGAATCACTCTGGGAGGGTGGGACAGGAGGGGGGAAGGATTTTTAACTGGAAATAAAATTATAAAAGCTAATAAAGATTAAAAAAAAAAAAATAGAAACAGTTGCTGGGTGTGGGCTGGTCTCACCCATTAACTAGAAGCTGGTATTTATGGAGAGAAGCGACGGGGATACTCCTGTCAGTCGAGAGCAGCCATAAAAGCCATTGTAACTATTGCCAGCCTCTGAGGGAGAGCAGTGTTGTGCCCAACAAATGGTTTAGCAGTCTTGTAAGGACTTGTATGTTTGCTGTGGACTTCACTTCATCTGGTTGGGACTAGAAGTCTCAGACTCTCTACCATACTTGAGACAGATTTACCATCTGCCCTGCAGCTGGGTATTGCAGAAATACTAAATCGAACAGAAAAGATATTTAGAGAGGGAATTTGTACCCTACAGCCTTTATCATAGCCTTCCAGCATTTGTTTGCTGAGCATATCCAGGTTTCGGCTTGCACTCATCTGTAGACATAAACCCATTATTAGGTCCGGCATTAGACAGCAGAACTTTCCACCTTAAATTTATGTGCAAATTACAAATAACCTACAGACAGCTAGATCTGCTCATCTCACAAAAAAAATTAAAAATAATAATAATAATCTCCACCAGGTAAAAGGATAACTAAGATATATAAAGTAAGTATTTGATGACAGGGCCATGATGTGCGCTTGAAATGAGCAGCTTCCACGAACAATGGCATGTCAAGGGAATTGGCGAGGTAAATGGCGCTCTATCAGCATGTAACTGATATCTCTACGAAAGACAACTAACTGAGTCTGTAATTTGTGGCACTGACAGGATATTTAACCATTTTCCGATCACGCCCTTTTCTCATATATATTGACTTTTGTGCTTAGCTTTAGCTTTCTTGTTGATTTTATGTTCTAGCATCTGAAAGTCACACATGCAGGTCTGTGGAATAGGGGCAGAACAGGTAATACAGGTGAGGCAGAATGTCAGCAGTGACAGGTGAGCCGGGCCCCCAACTTCAGGCTCTTGACATAGCAAAGCAATAACATAGGAGACTGACTGCTGTTTATTGGAATCTGATGAGGGCTGGGGTTAAGAAGATGCTAACCAATGGGATTCCATGAGTGTAATATTTCGGGAGGTTGCAGGTCAGATAAACTGGGTGATAAACGGAACGAGTGTTTCCACAACACTAGAGACGGCCTTACAGACCCTAATTTTGAAATACTTTTGGAATATATTTACACAAGAATCTCACGCACAGGATATGATGCATTATTATACAGGAACACACCAGTCAGATCATTTCCACCAGGAGACAAACATCGTGCCCAAGGCAGGATGCGTCCCTCAACAGTGATCCCTGAAGTTCAGTTTAGTTCCCCATGTCCTCTTTCCCACTGCTTACTATATTGTCCGTATTTTTCTACACCTCATCCCTTTTCACACATACAATCTATGGTGCTCTAGGCAGCTGCCAATGCTGTACCTCAGTGTAGGGGTAAGTGCAATTCTTTGGTAATGTACTGTGATTCCATGCTATTCTGTGCTAATGTGAACTTCGTGTGTCTATGCATGGGGTAGGTGCAGCCAGGGTTAAGTAATCCTTGCCCAGCTTTTTTGGAAGCTTAAGGTGTGGGCTAGCTCCACCCCTAGCTCTAGAGAGCTCTAGGCAGTTGTAGGGAGAGTTTAAGGGGGTTGGGAGCAGACACTATGGGGGAGATTTATCAAACTAGTGTAAAGTAGAACTGGCCTAGTTGCGCATAGCAACTAATCTGATTCCACTTTTCATTTTCCAAAAGAGCTGTGAAAAATGAATGGGGGAATCTGATTGGTTGCTATGGGCAATTAGACCAGTTCTACTTTACACCAGTTTGATAAATCTCCCCCTATAAGATCAACTCCTCAGGCCATCAGCTTGAAGAATCCAGAAACAGATCTCTGTGGGATGTTTTGCTGCTGCTATTGCAAGAGTGAGAGAGAGATAAGATTGATTCCTCCCCTGGCCATATACATTCTTCAGTCAGAAAGGTAACCATAAATCTTTCCAAACCCTGCTGCTGTGGAGGGGTAACAAGTTAAGACACCCTGATATACAAATGTGCGGATGTTCCTGGCCATATTATTGAAGAAAATCACAGAAATAAGATAATAACGCACTTAGTAAAGTAGATGCAAGCACTATATATGGACAAAGTCCTCACTCTGATATGATAATATCTGAGACACTTAGCCAATATATTTTGATCAAAACACATCTAAGCCCGCCTACCGAACGCCAAGGTGGTCTCAGGTCAGGCGGGTCCTACGCTAAACCTACCTAAGCAGTTGGGCTTCTATATTCAGGAGCGCAGACCCCGCACATATGGTGTGCTGCTCCTAGTCACCTCCATGTGCATCAAGCAACCAATGGGAGGAGGAGCAAGCACACCCATATGTACCACCTAATCAAGGCGCTCTATTTGATAGGAAGGGCAAAAGTGCAGAGGAAAGCTACTCCCAAGATAAAACAGGTGCGCATTCACACTTGAAGGTGTCACTCCCTCAAGCAAATACTACATAGACAAAAAAATAACAGAAAAAACATCCTGTTATTTTTTACTTAATTTAATTTGTACCAATAGATTCACCTATCACTACTCCTGATGAGAAAAGCTCCATAAAAGTTACATTTATTACCCTCCACCCTGCCCCTACCTAGTGCCATCAGCAGTTTTGCATGGCCAAAACTGCTGACAGACTCATGTTAGTTAAATTCACTTGTCTTTTTTTGTCACTAGGCCATTCAGGAGACTAGGAAAGCTAGTTGATAAACATCAGTAAGGATTTAGAGGGGTTCTTTCATCTTACGTTGTGTAATAACCTGATAGAAGTAACTTACCAATATACTCTATGTGACCATAATGCCTCCTGTTCTCACTTCTCCCAATTTTCCTTGTCATTATAAACTGCTTGTCTCTAGGGGATACGGCCACCGCTGCAACGCCCTAGCGGTGGCCGCACTTGTGCTGTGAAAAGAGCCAAAGACGACCTTTCTGTTGGCCGGGATAGCGGGAACGAGCGCTAGTCTCTCACTAGTCTCGCTAGCTTACACCACCGGCCACCTCATCTTGAGTCTGAAGTGCCTTTTGGCATTAACCTATGTGGTATGGGGCTGCCACGGTGCTGCATAAGGGAAACAGAACGGATCAGTTTTGCAGCCCATAGACTTCTATTATGACGGAATTAAAACTGAATCCTCTAAAGGCCCCGTAGTAACGGAATCCAGGCTGGAGCCACCAGAACAGCTCTGTGGTGCAGAGCCATAACTTCCCTGCACGCGGCTGAACTCCTCGGTATATTTATTTTATGGATAAAGTTGTAAAGTAAATGTTTGACCGGAATATTCAGTATTTTACAGCTTCACTGGAAAATGTACAAGGTTTAAAAAAAAAAAAAACAGTAAGTGCAATAGTAAAGAATAGCAGACCTTGTTTGTCATAGGGGATGTGCCAGATACCGCACCATAGTCCGATGCTGCACGCTGCTGTACCTAGGAGGAGAAGGTGGTACGAGTTACACATTCACAAGCTTCCACAGATGAACATATTTACAGTTAAGTAGATGAGAGCACTCAGGAAAGATGCATTTTTACACATTTACATTGTTTGCTTACGCTTTGGGGAGGCGACTTTAGAAAGGAGGCGACTGCACCCTAGTTTACTTTTTCACTCCCATTTTTAGGCTACTTTCCCACTGGCGGTAAGAAATCCAGTAGGCTGTTCTGGCAAGGAATAGCCTCCTGGAACTCTCTAGATCCAGACGGTATCTGAATGCCCCCCGTCCCATTAACCACACTGGGATCTGGTGGAGATCTGACCGCTACTTGGCAAATATGCAGATTTGGCCGGACAAAAACTGCTGCGAGCATATTTAGGTACTGTCTGGCGGGCTGTTTTGGCACAGATCTCTTACTGCTAGTGTGAAGAGTAGGATATTCTTTGCAGCCTCAGTGATATATATAGATATAGATATAGATATAGATATAGAGAGAGATATGAGGGTGGGCGAGAGCGTGAGCGAACTTTTATATGAGAGATAAGAAAGAGGGCGATAGGAGAGAGATGAAAGAGATTACTTTAGATATGAGATATATATATTAGACAAGATAGATGATTAGATAGATGGATAACATATATACAGTGCTCCCCATAATTATTCATACCCCTGGCAAATTTTTACTTAGTTACTTTTATTCAACCAGCAAGTAATTTTTTGACGGGAAATGACATAGGTGTCTCCCAAAATATAATAAGACGATGTACAAGAGGCATTATTGTGGAAAAAAATACATTTCTTCTCTCTTTTTTTTTACATTTGAGCAAAAAGTGTCCAGTCCAAAATTATTCATACCCTTCTCAATAATCAATAGAGAAGCCTTTATTGGCTATTACTGCAATCAAACGCTTCCTATAATTGCAGACCAGCTTTTTGCAGGTCTCCACAGGTGTTTTTGCCCATTCATCTTTAGCAATGAGCTCCAAATCTTTCAGGTTGGAGGGTCTTCTTGCCATCACCCTGATCTTTAGCTCCCTCCACAGATTCTCAAATGGATTCAAGTCTGGACTCTGGCTGGGCCACTCCGAAACATTAATGTTGTTGTCTGCTAACCATTTCTTCACCACTTTTGCTGTGTGCTTTGGGTCATTGTCGTGCTGAAATGTCCACTGGTGCCCAAGGCCAAGTTTCTCTGCAGACTGCCTGATTAGATCGCTCTACTGTCTATCACTTGACAATATCAATATACAGATTTTTGGTTAAGCATACCAACTAATATGGGATGGAGATTGCGCACAGCGGTGGTTGGGTGGTCTGCTACCATTCATCTCATTATTTTGTATTATAGTTTATAGAATCCTCAGGTATTACTCTTGTTTCATGGTGCCGTTTACTGTGATGAGGTTCCCTGGTCCATTGGCTGAAAAACAACCCCAAAGCATTAGGTTCCCACCACCATGTTTGACAGTGGGGATGGTGTTCTTTGGGTTGAAGGCTTCTCCTTTTTTACGCCAAATGAAGGAAACATCATTGTGACCAAAAAATTCCAGTTTTGTTTCATCTGACCATAACACAGAAGACCAGGAGTCTTCTTCTTTGTCCAGATGAGCTTTTGCAAAGGCCAAGTGAGCTTTTGTGTGCCTTATTACTTGCTGGTTGAATAAAAGTAACTAAGTCAAAATTTGCCGGGGGTATGAATAATTATGGGCAGCACTGTAGATGAGATAGATCTCTCTACCGTCTATCACTTGACAATATCAATATACAGATTTTTAGTTAAGCATACCAACTAATATGGGATGGAGATTGCGCACAGCGGTGGTTGGGTGGTCTGCTACCAGTCATCTCATTATTTTGAATTATAGTTTAAACGACCCCATCTCCACATATAAACTTTTGATGCAGCTGGTCCGTATAACAACCATACTGGCATTCTTGCTCATAAAAGCGCCTATCTATCATTTTAAATGATTCACAAAATTGAAGGAAATCATTGTCAGGACACATTAGACGTGACATATAACATGATTCATACACAAGAAAAACTGCATTTGAAACCCTAGTTCCAAACTTTGAAATTCTCCATCTCCAAACTGCAGTGCCCTACTGTATATTAATAGTGCGCACTACACATTCCCGATGTCTGGGGAGCATAACGTCAGCTGGCAACGCTTTGACCACAACTCAGCAGTTGTTAAACCCCAGGTCTCTTTGCACACACATCTACTTTTTCTGTGGGAATCTACTCGTGTAAGAAAAAACAGAAACTGTGGATTTTATTTTGCAAGAAAAGGTTTGACATGTCATTTTTCTTCTTCTTGTGAAAGGCAGAGATCATTGACGGGAAACAGCTAGGTAAACACCGCACAAAAGAGTTGTTTCCAAGTCAGGCAGGTAACGGACGATGAATGGGAGCCAAGCCTGGGCGTGTCCTTCCCAAAATGGGCCATAATAGGAGGCGGCATAAAGAAACAGTAGTAGCCGAGAACAGAACTCCGTGCTACAGAAATGAAAGGTTTCCTGGTTCACATATACAGTTGATGCAGTATTTTTTTTGTACAAAGCAAAAAGTGACTCCAGTGGGAAAGAAATGTTTTAGGCTGCACAGTCTTTCTTTCCAGCAAAATACGAGGCGGACAGATTTTGGCTGTAAGACAATGGGACATTTTTATTTTGGTGGTGTTTTTCTTTAAGTGTGCCGATTTTTTTTCCTAGTGGTTTTCTACTCCATAGAAGAAAACAAAAAAAAAACAACACGTTAAAAAGCCACAAAAACACTTGTAAAAAAAATGCACAAAAAATGCCATAGAAAACACCACACGTAATATGTGGGAAGCTTAATGAGGTTATCCAGGAAAAGATGTTGATGACCTATCCTCAGGTCATCAATATCAGATCGGGGATGTCCGACAACTTAGAAACTAGCAGAAGAGGCTGGGCACTGAGCGCAGCGGCCTCTTCCTAAGGCCGTGCTGCACGAACACCCACCATGGGGCAGCCGCAGCAGATCGCGGACCCATTCACTTTAATGGGTCCGCCATCCGGCTGTTCCACAAAAAGATAGTACATGTTCTATCTTTTTGTGGGACGGAAGTACGGGACGAAACCCCACGGAAGCACAATTCTGCATCTCCGGATTTGCAGACCCATTGAAGTGAATGGGTCTGCAAATCGGAACGGTGCCCGTGTATTGCGGATCTGCAAATGCGGTCCGCAATATGGCCACGGAGCGCACACGTTAGTGTGCAATAAGCCTAAGCCAGTGACATCACCATACAGTAGTCACGTGGCCTACTTGCATCTCAGCTCCATTCAAGTCAATACCAAGAATTGCCACTATACAATGTACGGTGCTGTCCTTGGTAAGCTGCCGAGAGGCCACAGTGTTCACCGAAGTTCCAGTGAGCGCCACGGCTTCCTACAACAGCTGATCAGTGGCGTTTCCGGAACCCCGCAGATGTGATAATGATGACCAGGGTGCATCAAATCCATAGCGTTTTATAGTACCAGCAAAGGGAAGGAGATTTTCAAAATCTTCTCCACACAGTGGCAAAAAAATAAAATAAAAAACATCTGCCACATAAACGACTTCAAATCTGCATTTACATAGCAGATTTCTACTGTGGATCTCATCCATTGGAATGGGGAAAACAAGTACATCTGCAGCAAAATCCACAACAAATCCTCATGTAAGGCCTTGTTCAGACAGCAGTGATTCACATCTGTGTGCTGTCTGCGTTTTCCAAGGACAGTGCAGAAATCTGTTATGTGTATTTAGTTGTGCGCCTCTTCCATGGCCCATTGGTCTAAAGTAGAGATGAGCGAATTTTTTGAAAATTCGATTCGGCCGATTCGACAAATAAAAAAAATTGAAAATCTGATCCGAATTTATTTGCGGTGAATCGCGTTTAAAAAAACTGCTATTTCCTGGCTGCAGAGAGCCTTCATAGTGGTGCAGAACACTGTGCCTTGCAGTAACACGCATAGGGAGTCTGCTGTGGTAGTGAATATAATGCTGCGAGTCCGTATGACATGCAGATGACTGGCGTCGCTCTTAGAATCACTTCACTTATTTGGGCAGTCACGGGCCAAAACTGACCAAATAACTCAAGTATGAACTCAGTCTTACAGGCTGATGTTAGAGTCAAGAAGAAGCGCACTCCTTTTACACCGTCGTCAGCCGATTCCACATAGATGTCTACAGAACCTGTTTTATTAAACGATTATACAAGTAGAGCCCCCGAGTCGAGAGGGTGTCAGAGGTAAGTTTGTGTTGACGTCACTGATTATTTTGCCGTTTATCTGATCCGTCAGAACAATACCTCCCAAAAAACGGATCCTGTCCGTTGAGCATCTGCCTTCACTCGGTCAGCATTTGGTCAGTAATCCACCAGTATTGCTAACGCCAAGAAAAACAGGAGTGGATCCAAAACGGAGATGACACGTGAATGAAATATTTGCATGTCTTCTGTGTTTTTACCCACTCCTGCTTTTGGCTAACAAATCACAAGCCAATTCTGATGGGACCATACAGGCCTTACAGCTGCTACACAGACAGGATCCATTGTGCGCTTCATTTTTGCTTCCTTCTGAAAGATCAGAAGAAGGGTCAAATAAAGGGGCATGACGTGGGGGAACAGCATAATTAAGTCCACAGAGTGGCCCTATGACAGATTGTTCCTGCCACCCCACCCCTCCCCAGCAGCCATGGCAGTGGAACCTAGGGCCCCCCGGTCAGACCTGCGAGAGGATGGACGATGGCGCAGATAGGCAGCGGCCAACTGACTACATAGGATGTCGCTATAGTAGTTCAGTTTGTCCTCCCTCTCAGTGGGTGTAAAAAAGGCCCCCGTTTTGGACTGGTAGCGAGGGTCCAACAAGGTGGAGAGCCAGAAGTCATCCCTCTGCCTAATGGTGACAATTCGGCTGTCACTACGCAAGAAAGTGAGCATGCATCTGGCCATTTGTACAAGTGACTCGGAGGGACTCCCCGCCTCCATCTCCACTGCATATTGCCACGGTGTGTCTGGGTCCTCTGCCTCGTCTTCCTTATTGCCCTGTAGCTTCTCTGGCTGCTCCTGCTCCTCCTCTCTTGTCACCTGTGTAGAATAACCACCCATTTCGCTACACATTGCTTGTGCTCCAATATCCTCCTCCTCCTCCAGTTCAGCCCCCACAGGGCTCACGTGGCCGTGAGATGTAGGCGCCACGTGTCCAGTCCCCTGACCAGCCAGATTTATCAGCATCTGTTCCAGGACATGAAGCAGTGGAATGACATTGTTCATCCCGTAGTCCTGGCGACTGACAAATAACATGGCCTCCTCAAAGGGCCTGAGCAAACGGCAAGTGTCACGCATGAGCAGCCACTGGTTGACATTGAAGTTACACAGGGGAGTACTCCTGTCCGCTTGGATCATCAAGAAATCATTTATGGCCTCTCTGTTCGTACAGTGGGTCCAACATATGGAGGGTGGAATTCCAACGGGTGGAAACGTCCCATAGCCGATGTTGGGGGATGCCGGCTGAAGTGCATGCAAAGTTTCCTGGCCAATTTTCGGATGTCTTGCAGATGGGTGGAAGACTTAAGGAACCGCTTGACAACCAGATTGAACACTTGTGCCATGCAGGGCGCATGGCTCAGCCCTCCTTGACAGAGCGCCGACACAATGTTCTTCCCGTTGTCGGTCACCATGGTTCTGATTTTGAGTGTAATAGGATTGTTCTTATTACCCAGGCTGTAATCTTCCCTACTGAACCCTGTTCAACATGAATGCTGTCGAATGATTCCTCCCTATCCTTTCCCTACACCTTGAATAATCTTTCCCTGCACTTTTTAAATCTTTTTTTAGCACAATGAAGTGTTTTCTGGCACTGTCCCTAGCGCCTGCCGACGTCTCTACCTGCACTAAGTACACTGGAAATTGACAGAATCCAAGATGGCTGAGGCTATTTATAGGGCTGTGACATCACAGGGCTAGCTGGTTGCTGATTGGCTGCATGCATGGCATTATGGCTGATACCACCTTCCCAGAGTTCCTTGCTCTATGCCATCACCCTTGCAGCAGCCATTTTAGGGGAAAAAACGTAATTAGACTTACCGGTAATTCTGTTTCCTTGAGTCCACCATGACAGCTTAACCATGAGATTGACCCCTTGACCTCTGTAAAAGGCCACCTCCCACTCTCACCCTCAGTGTTTACAAATTACCAAGTGGGTGCAGCCCTGAATTTTTTTTATATCATTTTTTTTTTTAGTATTATTTCATACTCTAGCCCCTCTTATAATCTCAGGGGGAGGAATTTACAAACAGTCATGGTGGACTCAAGAAAACAGAATTACCGGCAAGTCTAATTACGGTTTTTCCATTTCGTTCACCATGACGGCTTAACCTTGACAACTATCAGATTACTTAGAAGGGAGGAGAGACAGTTTGCAGGACCTTCTGTCCGAAGGTCAAATCAGCAGAAGCAGACACATCACTACCATAATGTCTTATGAATGTATTTACATTAGACCAGGTGGCAGCCCTACAGATCTTGTCTAGGGAAACGCCCGCTCTTTCAGCCCATGAAGAAGCCACTGCTCTTGTGGAATGGGCTCTTATATTTGTGGGACTAGTAAGGCCTGACATTTGGTAACAGCAGGATATAGTTGACTTAATGCAACGACCTATAGAAGCCTTGGATGCTTTTCTACCTTTGTTTTGTCCAGCAAACTGAATAAGGAGATTGTCATCCCTTTGAAAAAAAAATTGTTGTCGCCAGGTATTGTATATTGGTCTCCCTGACATCCAGGAGTTGAAATTGTTCCTTAGATGAACTCTTTACATCCTCCGGATAAGAGTGGAGGACGATTTCTTGGTCTCTATGAAAATCCGTGACAACTTTCGGAAGAAAACCTGGATCCAGTTTCAAAACTATCCTGTCTGGAAAGATAGAGAGATAGGGCTCTTGGCAGGAGAGAGACCGAATCTCTCCCAGGCATCTAGCTGATGTTATAGCTATTCAAAATGCAGCTTTGAAAGTAAGATGTTTAATTGAAATGTCCTGTAAGGGAGTAAATAGAGAATTCATTACGCCCTTCAAGACCAGGTTTAAATCCCACTGGGGAATCCTTGGCCTTATAGATGGACTTAATCTAGAAGCAGCTCTTACAAATCTTCTTATCCACCTATGGCTCGCTATATCTGTATCATAGCATGCCCCCAAAGCAGATATCTGTACCTTTAGTGTACTGGGTCTGAGGCCCATATCCAGCCCTCTCTGGAGAAAATCTAAAATCTTCTCGCCATTCGGGGTAGAATTTATTGTTGAATCTTGTGCCAGGCAACTGCAGTACAGTATTTTTTTCCAGATCTTGAGATAGATTGCAGAAGTACTGTATTTTTCGCCCCGTAAGACGCACTCCCCCCCCACCCCCCCAATGGGGGCAAAATGCCCCTGCGTCTTATGGGGCAAATGCTGAAATTTTTACATCACTGGCTGCGATGTATGCGAGAGCGGGGAGGGACTGGGAGGAGGAGCTGGGGGGCCGACAATTGCGGCGGGGTGGTGCAGTCACTGTAGTCCGGCCCCACCGCTCCAGTGCTGCACTATACAAATATAAAAATGTCCCATTCAATTAAAAGTGATTACACATGCCCCCCACTCCTAATAATCGTACAGCCTAACAGCTTCTGTAGAATGCAGGCAGGCAGGCCGGGCGGGAGGCAGTGTAACTCCGTGATGTCATGTGCCTGTGCCGCCTACTTTATGAATGAAGCAGGCGGCGCCGGCACGTGACGTCAGTGAGTGACGGTCCGGCCGCCCGGCCAGCCTGCGTTGTACAGAAGCTGTTAGGATGTACGGTAATATTAGGAGTGAGGGGGCATGTGTAATCACTTTTAATTGAATGAGACATTTTATATTTGTATACTGCAGCACTGGAGCGGCGGGGGGGGGGGGGGGAACATTTGTGGATGGCACTGTTAAGGGGTGGGGGATCTGTGGATGGCACAGTTATACCAGTGCCAGCCACAGATCCCCCCTGTAAAAGTGCCAGTCACAGATCCCCCTGTAACAGTGCCAGCCACAGACCACCATCAGTTCGAAACCCACCAAAAGCACACCTTTTGGTTAAAAATATTTTTTTTCTTATTTTCCTCCCCAAAAACTTAGATGCGTCTTATGAGCCGGTGTGACTTATAGGGCGAAAAATACGGTAACACTTTTCCTGCTGGATTTTAGTGTATTAATAACCTTATCTGAAAGACCTCCATGCTGATAATTTGAACAGGCTGGGATTTTGGGTGAAGGATGGGACCTTGTGCTAGAATGTCCTTCTGGAGAGGTATTTTCTATGGCTCTTCCAGAGCCAACTCCTTTAGGACGGGGAACCAATTTCTTGTTGGCCAATAGGGAACCACCAGTATTACTGTTACAGGATTGGTTATTATTTTCTGCAATACCTGCGGGATTAGGGCCAAGGGAGGAAAAGGTTAAGCGAGGTTCCAGGTCCACCTGACTTAAAAGGCGTTGACTGCCCATGGCTCTTCTCTGGGATTTAGAGAACAGAAACGCCCCACCTTCGCGTTGTTCTTTGATGCGAATAGGTCTATTTGAGGGACTTCCTATCTTTTGGAAATTCTCTGAAAAATTTCTGGATTTAGGGACCATTCCCCTGGGTCTAAGATTTTTCTGCTCAGGTAGTCAGCTTCTATGTTGTCTGAACCTTTTAGGTAGGTTGCTGTGGCTGACAGTACGTTTCTATCTGCCCAGGAGAATGTTCTTTCCGCCAGACCCCTAGGGTAGGAGATCTTGTGCCCCCATGGTGTTTTAGGTAGGCCACAGCTGTTACATTGTCGGAGAATATCTTTAGATGTTTTCCTGATAATAGTTCTTGGGATACTTTTAGAGTCTCCCAGACAGCTCTCAACTCTCGGTAATTCAATGATCTTTGTCTTATCTCATTTGACCACCTTCCTTGGTAGTTTGAGGAGGCTACCTTTGCTACCCATCCCGTACCGCTTGCGTCTGTACTTCTGGATTTTTTAACCAGGTTACGCCCCTTGACATTCTTTTTTTCCGTACACCAATTCAAATCTGATTTTACGCGAAAGAGGAGGGTTATCTTTTTCTCTAGGGAAGGTTGTTTTCTGTCCCACTTCCCTAGTATCCAGGATTGAGTTATCCTGGTATGGGCCTGGCACCATGCCACTGCGGTGATGCACGAGGTCATTGTTCCCAGAAGGCTCATGGCACTTCTGATAGAACACTGACTTCGTGATTGGAAACTAGGTTTCCCCTGAATGATTCCAACTTTTCTTTTGGCAGTGATGACATCTGGGTAATAGAATCTAGCATCACCCCCTAGGAATTTTATTTGAGTCGATGGTGCTAGACAAGATTTTTTGCGATTAACCAGCCCAAATTGGTGAATTAGGTAATCCGTCTGACTGGATGTTTCTGGCTCTGAGTTGCCTATAATAAGGAAGTCATCTAGGTATGGAAAAAATTTCTGACCTGGGAGGGGAGATCATTTCCACTACCAGTTTTGTGAAAACCCTAGGGGCAAAAGATATCCCGAAGGGTAGAGCAGTGAACTGAAAATTATTTACCACACCAGCGTTGTCTACTAACGCAAATCGGAGGTATTATTGAGAATTGACGTGTATGGGGACGTGTCCACTCATCCAGAATCATCTCTAATATTTTCATTTACTGAAAACACCTTGGATTTTTTTGGTCTAAGTCCCCCAAACATCTCATCCTGGACTGACCGGGGCTTCTGTATGTCCTCAATGCCCATGGTAGTTCTCACAGCTCCCAATAATTCCTCTATATCTTCGGAGGAGAATTTTTTATTTTTATTATCTTCCGTAATTTCTCCCTCTGACAGAACATCCATATTAAATGTTCTGTCTAGATGTGGAAGCCTCCTCGTCCATGTCCTCTGCTTCAGAGGAGGATGGAACGAACATCTTAGATTTTTTTGCAGGTGGAGCAGGAGGAACAGATCTGAGGGAGGCCAGGGAGGATTTTATTTAGTTCTGGATCATGGATTTTACTTCCATAAGGATAGATGGTTGCTCTTCTTTAACAAGCTCATTAATACAAGATTGACAGAGCTTCTTTTTATGATTTTCAGGAAGTCTCTTGGTACAAGTCACACATCTAGAGACTCTGGATTTAACTCTGGGCCCTTTCACTCCCTATAAGAGAGGAGCAACCAGGTATCAGGAGACCATACACATAAGCATGTCAAAAGTGATACACATTCTCCTGGGTTGGAGTAGCCGAGGGGGGGTCTGTAGGATACATCTGGCCTGCAGGGGTATCAGGAGCCAACATCCTATGGAGAAGGAAACACCACTCTGGAGGCAGCGGTGTGCTGTTTGAATCTGCCGCTTTTTACAGCCTGGCTTCGCGTCTGACGTCATCAGAGTGCACGCACGTGGGTTCCAAGCTCCGCCCCCCAGGTCCGGGAAAAGAGTACAGAGTACAGCGCTGCGGCCTCGGCGTGCAGCGTGTCCTGTATTGCAAGGTCAGCTTCACCAAAGGGGGAAGGAGGACTCTGCGCATGAGGAGCGATAACGGGCCCCCGATTTACAGGGACGAGATCTAACTCCCATATGTCCTCCTCTGCCCAGCTTTAGAATAAATCCACAGGAGGGCAGAGGAAAAGGGAAAGGACCCTCATTCCCACAGGCGGTCTCTCCGTGAGGTGCCCCAAAGGGACAGGAAACACTGAGGGTGAGAGTGGGTGGTGGCCTTTTTTTTTTATATTTTTTTCTCTTTCTATTCTTTTTTTTTTTTTTATTTTTTTTTATTGAGAATAAGCATATAAAGTACATGCTATTAAAATAACACAACTTGTACAAGTTTCCTTATAGATGACAGGTGAGCATTGGAATAAATACAACGTATAATTTGGATACCAAAGTATAATAGACTCCACATTTGGGAAGACTTTGTGGTGGTGGGTGGACTGGGTGGTGGCCTTTTAAACTCTGTGTTTCTGCCCCTACAGAAGTCAAGGGGTCAATCTCGAGGTTAAGCCGTCATGGTGGACGAAATGGAAAAATGTGATTTGTTACCACGAAGCGTGAGGAAATTCGGATTCAGTGCGAATTACATTTTTCCTGAAATTCGGATCTAATTCCACTTTGTCAGCTTGGATTATTCACTCATCTCTAATCTGGAGGGGAAAAAAGGGGGCGCGTGCCCTGCTTTTGTCCATTCAGCGGGTAGAACATACCCATTTCTATGCAATAGGTTAAGTGCACAGATTCATTGCATAGAAAATGTATTAAACATTTTTTTTTAAAGATTGCTTCTTTTCAGGGACAATAGAACTCTGTAAAAAAAAAAAAAAAAAAAAAAACAGCGGCACGCTCTAAACTCAAACCTTTTTCTGGATTCAAAACCCCAAAGGAAGTGTTTGTCATTTTTTCCTGATGCAAAAATCATAAAAGCCATGTGAACAGGGTCTAACTCTTGCAGATTTATCCACTGAAAATTGCATCCTGTGTGGGCAGACCCTATACTAAAAGACTGCATAAGTGAATGAACCCTTAAAAGAGCACTCCAGGAGAGAACCGAAACTGTGTAAGGCTACTTTCACACTTGCAGTACCACAAGCCCGCTGTGCTGGCGGAAATCCTCTCCGGCCCCATTCACTATAATGGGGGCAGGCCGGAGGTCCAGCCGCAGCATGGTAAACATGCCAAAAGGCGGCCAGACAAAAACCACAGGGTGTTGTAGTTTTATTCAGGCCACCTCTTGGCATGTTTGCCGTGCTGTGGCCGAACCTCCTGCCCACCTCCATTATAGTGACTGGGGCCGGAGCGGACTTCCGGTGGCACGATGGACTTGTGGTAGTACAGATCCGGCAGACTGTTGCCATAATCGCACTGAGCCTCAGCTAGGGTGGCCACTAACTGGCCACGCCCCCAAAGGCCCAAACCACGCTAAACCATGTGAATCCACACCCGGCAGTGAAGCCACGCCCCCACCACCGGCCAGTAAAACATGGGGGAGGAGAGTAGGGTGGCCACTGGCTTCACCTTAGAAAGCCGGAACTCAACGGCCACGACACAAACCACGCCCACAAAGCACCAAACCACGTGAAGCCACGCCCCCACAGTCGGCCAGAAAAACACGGGGGAGGAGAGGGAAGAACTTTGTGAATGGAAGGGGAGCTGGGGGCAGCCGGGATGCTTCTTTCCCCCTCAGTCAGCCACAGGGAGCCATATCTGCGGCTCTAGTGACCGACTGGGGGTGAGAGAAGCCTCAGTCAGTTGCTGCAGCTCACACTCAGACAGCACAGTGCTGCTGTCTGAGCGTGAGCTACTGAAAAGGAGGACATCCCGGTGTCCGTCCAGGTACTGCGTCGGACGGAGGACAGGGAGCCTGAAAACCGGATGTCTGGCCACCCTACCCTCAGTATTTACCACTATGAAAACTTTGCCACATCTGCCTCTCAGGTCTAAGGGCCACATGTAGCCAGCATTTGTGCTGAATCTCCTTAAAGAATAACTGTCACACTTAGACCCTAATTTCAATTTTCATATATGTAGTTACTAATAACATGATATTCCAGAATCAGTTACTATTAGACTGACTTACCCCATATTTAATAAGATTCAGCCCTTAGCAACCAGTCTGCATAAAACTGCAATTTCACTATTCAGTTAAGATGGCCGCCACTGCCCTCACCCTGAGGCTAATCCCGCCTGCCCTCACTAGCCAGTAACAATAGCCCCCCAAAAGTGTCAGTAACCAGAGCCCTCCCCCCTAAAGGGTTAATCTCCTGCAGCACAAAGGGGTCCTCTTACCACATGTTGCTTTCATTTATACACTGAGCAGACGGCAGATCTCCCTTCCCTGCTCTGCGCTGCTCCAACGCTGCATTCTCCAGCTCTGCTGAGTGAGGGAGCGTCTGCCAAGCGCAGGGGCAGGGAGAAGTGCACACAGCCCAGGCACTGTTATCAGCTGCTGGGGAGGACCTGGCTCTAATCATTTACTTCCAGTCCCTCGCTGTCAGTAATCTGACCCTGCATGCAGAGTGTTTCTGTGTCCTCTGTCCTTCAACCCACAGACGGACCCTGCATAGCAACCCACAGACGGACCCTGCATAGCAACCCACAGACGGACCCTGCATAGCAACCCACAGACGGACCCTGCATAGCAACCCACAGACGGACCCTGCATAGCAACCCGATTGTAAGCAGAGGTAAAAGTAGGCAGAACAGGGAACAAAACTGTGGAATTTAGGGGTAATTGAATACACAGTGAAAAGTTGAAATAGGGCCACCAAGGAGATATTAATCACCACAATCCAATACTCCCAAAAAAAAATAAAAATATGACAGTTAGGGCTGTTTCATACGAGCGGATGCCGTGCGTGACATCCGCTCCGTGAAAGAGTGGCAAGACCCGATGCGGACAGCAGAGACACGGAGCAGTAACATGACTGATAATGCTCCGTGCCTCTCTGTGATCTCTTTACTACAAAATCACAGTGAGAGAAAGTTGTCATTGTGATTCCGTAGTAAAGAGGTCACAGAGAGGCACAGAGCATTATCAGTCATGTTACTGCTCCGTGCTTCTGCTGTCCGCATCGGGTCTTGCCACTCTTTCACGGAGCGGATGTCACGCACAGCATCCGCTCGTGTGAAACAGCCCTTATACTTTAAGGGCTCATGCACACGACTACTATGACTTTTTCAGTGTTTTGTGGGCTGTTTTTAACGGATCCGTTTTTCAATTTTTTGTTTCAGTAGTGTTTCCGGTTCTGTTCCATTTTGCCATTCCATTTTACCGTAAAGGCATATACAGTAATTACATAGAATAAATTGGGCTGGGCATAAAATTTCCACTAGATGGTTCCGCTAAAACGGAACGGATACTGAAGACATACGGAGTACATTCTGTATGTGGTCCGTTTTTTTTTTGGACCCATTGACTTGAATGGAGCCACGGAACGCGATTTGCAGGCAATAATAGGACATGTTCCATCTTTGAACGGAAAAACGGAAACGGAATGCACACGAAGACACATCAATTTTTTTGCTGACCCATTGTAAGGAATGGTTCAGTATGAGTAACTGAACTAAAAAAAAAACGGCCAGTATACTGAATGCAAAAAACATTTGTGTGCATGAGCCCTAACAGAGATTTGAACAAGGCCTTATACAGTACAATAGAGGTACGCAAAAATGGCTTTAAAAATACAACTCATCCTGCATAAAACAAGCCTTTATACAGCATGTCAACTGAAAAAAAAAAAAAAAAGTTAGGGCTTTTAAAATGCTGAGATAATAGAAAAATAGCTACGCCTCTACATAATTCTGAAGATCCACCGCAAGGTATAGGCGTTATTTAGATCAGCGTCTAAAGCTCCGGTCATAATAATTGACCCCTTTGTTCCCTATCCTGTTGGAAACCCATTTAATCTAAGGTAGAAAAAAACAACTATTCTCCTGCCATCCCCTTTTTTTAACTCCATTAGAAGCCGACTGACACTAAGCGTATATATTGAATTGACAGTACATTCGGTTAGGCTACTTTCACACTAGCGTTCGGGTTTCCGTTCGTGAGCTCCGTTTGAAGGAGCTCACGAGCGGACCCGAACGCAGCCGTCCAGCCCTGATGCAGTCTGAATGGAGGCGGATCCGCTCAGACTGCATCAGTCTGGCGGCGTTCAGCCTCCGCTCCGCTCGCCTCCGCACGGACAGGCGGACAGCTGAACGCTGCTTGCAGCGTTCGGGTGTCCGCCTGGCCGTTCGGAGGCGTGCGGATCCGTGCGGATCCGTCCAGACTTTCAATGTAAGTCAATGGGGACGGATCCGTTTGAAGATGCCACAATGTGGCTCAATCTTCAAGCGGATCCGTCCCCCATTGACTTTACATTGAAAGTCTGGACGGATCCGTCCCAGGCTATTTTCACACTTAGCTTTTTTTTGCTAATATAATGCAGACGGATCCGTTCTGAACGGAGCCTCCGTCTGCATTATTATGAGCGGATCCGTTCAGAACGGATCCGCCCGAACGCTAGTGTGAAAGTAGCCTTACAGTCATGTGGATGTCAAATATGTAGGGGTGATGTAATACGGGGTATGTCCACACCTGGCAGTTTGATGCAGTTGTGTTGCTGAACGAGGTGAGGCATCTTTGTATTAGGCCTCATGCACATGACCGTAGCAGGTCCATGCCCGTATTACGGCCCGCAATCTATGTGTACCGGCCACAATCCGGAAGATTTAGTACGGTGCGGAACAGAGGCACAGAGCAGAAACCCATGGTAGCACTATAGAGTGCACTACTTTTTTGCGGTGTGCACCGTCGGAGTCCGCGTCAGCAGACCGGGGGTCATGTGCACGAGGCCTTAGGCCCCTTCCAGACGAGCGAGTTGTACACTCCAGACTTGGAGCGCGAGTATGCAGCAGCTACTGCAACGTGCCAGTCCGCAGGGGTAGAACACGCGAGGTGCGCGGTGCGCCGGATGTACATACAGGTCATCGGATACTCACGGTTTAGCAGACGCCTCCCTGGGCCAGCAGTGCAGTGAAGGGGAGAACAGCACTGGATTCTCCGGGGCACTCTACTACAGGGGACACCGGCCAGGCGGTGATTGAGGTGCCCTTGATGGTGGATGGTTGCTGAGTGCTTGTGCGGCTGAGCCCCTGGTTTATGTATTGTTGTGATGCCAGCACCTTGGTGGTTCAAAATGTTGAGAGTGGTAGTGGTGTGGAGTTAGAAGAATGAGGCAGGTTTACATCCAACTGGGAACTTTACTATAACCAGGTTCTTGATAACAGTTTCCATCCAGTGATAACACAGTCTCTGACACACATGCAGGTTGGATGTGATGAATCCCAGTAACAGGCTGTGCTGGTAGTAATGTGCCAGGCTAGGGTAGTTAGTTATGTACTCACTGAGAAACAGCTCTTTGCCTGGTTCTGTTTCTCCAGCTCTTTAATGGTGAGGCTGCCAGAAGCTAATGAGTCCTTCACCTGGAATCCAAAGGTCCTTAAAGCCTGAATAAATGGCTGTTGTCCTTTGTGTATTATTCCTCTCTGTTCCTCTTGCATTAGCCACAGCTACAGCTGCACTCTCACTCTCACTCTCACTCTCACTCTCACTCTCACTCTCACTCTCACTCTCACTCTCACTCTCACTCTCACTCTCACTCTCACTCTCACTCTCACTCTCACTCTCACTCTCACTCTCACTCGCACTCCCTCACTTCCTGCTCTTTCTCTCAACTGCCTAACTAGGCCTGAACTGCACTATATATACTGCAGTGCGACCCCCTCTAGTGGTGGATGTATGTAATGCACCTGACAGCCTAGTAAAAAGGGATATCACATGATAACACAATACAGCATGACATTACAGAGGATGACAAAAAGCTTTTGCAGTTCCCACATAAGCTAGTGGGACGCTGCACTACCAGCACTGATGGAGTCGCATAGCATTATATTGTTTTATGATGCTATGTAACCCTTACAGTTCTGGAATATATTGGATAAAGGCTCTTTCACACTTGCGTTGATCTTTTCAGGCATAGAGTTCCGTAGTCGGGGCTCTATCCTGGAAGAATCCTGATCAGTATTATCCCCATGCATTCTGAATGGAGAGAAATCCGTTCAGGATGTCTTCAGTTCAGGACCGGAATGTTTTTTGGCTGGAGAAAATACGGCAGTATGCTGCGCTTTTTGCTCCGGCCAAAAATCCTGAAGACTTGCCGCAAGGCTTTTTCTGAATGGTTACCATGGCTGCCGGGACGCTAAAGTCCTGGCTGCCATGGTAAAGTGTAGTGGGGAGCGGGGGAGCAGTATACTTATAGTCCGTGCGGCTCCCGGGGCGCTCCACAGTGACGTCAGGGCGCCCCAAGCGCATGGATCACGTGATCGCATGGAAACATCATCCATGCGCATGGGGCGCTCTGACGTCATTCTGGAGCGCCCCGGGAGCCGCACGGATAGTAAGTATGCTGCTCCCCCGCTCCCCACTACTACTATGGCAACCAGGACTTTAATAGCGTCCTGGGTGCCATAGTAACACTGAACGCATTTTGAAGATGGATCCGTCTTCAAATGCTTTCAGTTCACTTGCGTTTTTCCGGATCCGGCGTGTAATTCCGGCAAATGGAGTGCACGCCGGATCCGGACAACGCAAGTGTAAAAGAGGCCTAACACTGACATAATGCTGTTACATAGCATCATAAATCAATATAATGCTATACGACCCCGGCAGTGCTGAATGTTCAGGGCAGGAGCTGCTGCATACTCACGCTCTGAGTCCGGAGTGTACTCTTCATCAGGGTTCTGGTGGTTCCATTTAAACTGGTCTAATTAGCATGCGCATAAAAAAGGCACAAATGTGCTGTGAAAAGTCGCACGTCTACCTGATAATGCAAGCACACTTCGCTACTCATAACTGACGAATAAAAATAAGCCAGCCCTGGAGTGAAGTAAAAATGAAACTGCTTTCACGCACATTTCAATCATGAAAAAGGCTGCATCTACATAAAATGATCGAAAGGCGCAAAAATAAGATGACTGCAGAATTAGTCTAAAACATCAAAATTGTTGAATGAGGTGCAAATGCCTCCAAAACAGGTGCACTTTCCGTATTAAAGGCGCCTAAAAAAATACAGTCTAAGGGTACTTTCACACTAACGTTAAAGTTTTCCGGTATTAAGTAGGGGCTCAATTCCAGAAAAAAAAACACAATCAGTTTGTCCGTTCCGTCCCTTTCCGTTATTTGGCCGGAGAAAATAAAAAAAATGTCTCCGCCCAAAATTCCCGAAATTGCTGCATTGATGGATCCGGTTTTCCGGTCTGCGCCTGCGCCGGGATATAGGAGGAGCTGGTTGCGCAGCTTCCTGTTTGCCTCTTTGCTCCAGCCTGTGAGGATGTTGGCAGCACGCCGTTGAAGGTGAGTATAAAGTTGTTGTTTTTCTAGAAAAATGAAATATAAGCAGCTCCTATGTACTTATACATAGGAGCTGTATGTTATAAGTACATAGGTGATTCTAGGAGTACCTGCAATCCCTACGTTCTTTTGCATAGGGACTGCAGGTAGTATAAGTACATAGTGGATGTTAGGAGTAGTAGTCCTACATTGACCGCCGCCACGCAGACCACCAAGCCACCCTCTGGCATGAAATATGTGAGGCAATTGTGCTTAAAGGGGTTATCCGGGTTCAGAGCTGAAGCCGGACATACCTCCATTTTCACCCAAGCAGCCCCCCTGACAAAAGCATCGGAGCAGTTCATGCTCCGATGCTCTCCTTTGCCCTGCGCTAAATCGCTAAACCTGGCTCTCCATGGGGCTGCCAAGAAGGCCGGTGACGTCACCGGCACTGATGGGCGGGCTTTAGCGCTGCCCTAGCCAGTAAAAACGGGTAGGGCAGTGCTAAAGCACGCCCATCAGAACCGGTGACGTCACCGAACACACTGCCGGGCGAAAAACTCAGCCGGGCAGAGAGTTATTGTAAACAAAAGAGCCCTGCCCTGCGTGATCTAGCACAGGGCAAAGGAGCGCATCGGAGCATGAGATGCTCCGATGCTAACATCAAAGGTGCTGCCTTTAATTGGGAGGCCCTCGAAGACAGGCAACAGGATCAATGCTGTAAGTATATACTGTAGT
Organism: Bufo gargarizans; assembly: GCF_014858855.1. Lineage (NCBI taxonomy): Eukaryota > Metazoa > Chordata > Amphibia > Anura > Bufonidae > Bufo > Bufo gargarizans. The sequence continues at coordinate 49,866,135 of NC_058090.1, forward strand.
ATTTCATTTGTAGATAGCATACACATATGTTTTATTGCTCAGAAGTGGTTTACTGTCTAGTTGATGTGGGTCACTGCCAAAGGTTATTTAGCAACAAATTTATTTTTATTGTTGTTGTGGCTAGATCAATTAAATAGTAAACCATTTTTGATGTCAACAAATCATGTATTTTAAAGACTAACCTTTAATTTTTTTTGTTTTTTGTTTTTTGTTCCAGGGTCAACAATCATGGTTTGGTGGCGGTCCATCAGGGACCGCTACAAGAAAGACTAACGAGGAACTCTGGCGCCTGAGTGGTTCAGGAGGAACCTCAAGGCGGGCATATCACTATAATGCCGCCTTGGGGTCCCTATGAAGAACCCAAGAGCTGCGGCGGTAAGATATTATGTTTATAGAGATTCTGAATTATGCTATCCAATCTATGTGTATGGCCCAGGCAGACTGTCATTTGGCACTCTGTCTTGGACATCCACATAGTATTTTGTGGAGTGGAGATTAGCGAAACGTGCTTCAGATTATACATCTGAAGTTGCTTTCACAAAAAAAAAATCATAGTGTACATAGAAACTTCTCTGTACACTAATAGAATGTATGGGCTCTATCTATGTACACTATTTGTATGAAAATGTTTTGCAATGCAACTTCCTATGTAGCATCAGAAGTCGCTTTGCTCACCTCTATAGAGGGGTTCTCCACTGAAATACAATTGCTAATTGTGTTTTTTTTTTTCTTTGCTTAACAGAACATCAAGCAGTACTCGGGCGCCCAAAGTTTCCCAGGAGGCAGTCCCTGATGAGCCGTCCACCGCGGGTCCCTTTCGTCCAGCTCAAGCAACTGGTCAGGAAAGGACTTCAATGTTCTTCTACCTGTGCCCTCTTAGCCCCACTATTTGAGGCCCTCATGTGTCGCCAGTGGACAGGTAGGAGCCGTCAGGCGGACTACGAGGATCTGACAAGGCTCGTTTAGAAATCCTTGATGGGATTCACAAATAGAGTTGCCACTTTTGAGGATAATTTGCGCCGTCTTCAGGAGGGGGCGGTGCATCAGTCCGGTGCATCACTATTTGATATTGTTACTCCCCGTGATGGAACAGTTCACACCCAACCAACTGTCTGAGGCCAGAAGACAAGTGGAATGCATCTTGTGGCAAGTGCAACACCGCCCTACATCTCTTCCCGCCCCAGCCTTATCTCCCATCCCACACCTATCCCCCACCCCACACCTATCCCCCATCCCACACCTATCTCCCATTCCACACCTATCCCCCTTCCCAACCGCCCCATCCCCAAACCCCCAAGCTATTTTCTCACCACTTTTCTCCCTCTCCTTCTCAACATCTTTCACCACTCCCTCTACTCTAGCTTGGGAAACTCCATCTCCTGCCCAATCCTCAACTTTAAATACTCCCTCTTTTGCACTTCCCCCAACATGCACTTATTTGTCCACAGTGGCAGAAGAACAACAGGACAGAGGGGTCCAAAACCATGCACTGCCCTCCACCCCCCTCTTCTAATTACCCCAGGCCTTTTTTTTATAGGCAACTTTAAATATGTTTTAAAACATTTTTTTTTTTTATATATTTATTTTCTGACATTTTTTATTTATTCTTAATTTAAAAAAAGTCGTTTTTGAAAATGTATTTGTTTTTGTTCTTTGTTTAAAGGGTTTTTAAAGGTGTGGATCCAAAATGGGTTCTTTTGGAACCCCTAAAATTTCCCATCGCTGTTGGAACGAAACAAGTATTTGTCGCTCCGCCAGGGTGGGGGCAATTAAGTTGACAAGAAGTAGTGTGCAGAAGAAAGGCCTGACATAATCTGGCAGAGCGAAGCAAGTATTTGTCGCTCTGCCAGCGTGGGGAAATTATGTTCACAAGGAACAGCGTATGTAGTGTCCCACTAGGTAGGAGTGGGCGCTACACAAGGGTCAATTGGGTAACGTGTTACTTCAGCTCACAAGGGACAGTGATATTGTATTTATCCATGCATTGTAATGTAATTTACTGTGTGTATTACATATGTTGGTTCCCCCTGTTATATGCTTATCAGGCCTAGTTGGGTGTAATTGAACATTCCAGACACTAGAGGGAGATAGGGAGCCCCTAGTATAAATGTCCAGGCCCAGACAGGGAGGGGTTAGGTCATAGTCAGGAGTCTGTGGAGACAGAAGTGAGAAGGCACCAGCCCAGGATATGCTGAGGGCCTCCTCCTGGACATGCAGCTAGACAGTCCTGGTTCCTAGCTGCATCAGGAGGCTAGAAGGAGTACAGCCTGCTTGGAGACCGAGTGTATTCCAGGGGACTAGAGGAGTCACCTTGTCAGCCTGAAGCTCCTGAGGCTAGGGATAGCTCAGTTGAGATACCCCAGTAGTAGGACAGCACCTCCTGGGAGAAACATGCAGTCACCTTTCCAATCCAGCAGTGAAGACAGCTAGGAAAAGAAGGTATTGTAACCTTAAGCAAGTGCCAATACTGGAGGAAGGATTTTATACCAAGGATTTAAGCCAGCACTTAGGCATCCGGGCCTTGGGATCCAGCCAGCTAGAATAGCTGTGGGGATAGAGCAGCATTGTACTGCAAAGCATTAACTGTTTACCCTCCAAGTGTCTTGCAAGATTGAAAAATGCTGTGAAGTAAACCTGCTGTGCATTCTGTACTGTAAAGGACTGCATTATATACCACTGCAACTGATTGTAAAAAGTTGGACTGTTTCACCAAGTAAAGCAACGTTTGGTTTACCAACTGTGTACTCTATTAATCCTCCTGCAAACCGGTGTGCCACCGTTACAGGCACTGGCGTCACGATCCTTAAAGGGACCTTAACTAAGGCACTCAAAACCCCTACAACATCCAGGGCACCTCACATACCATCAGGCCTGGTCCCTATCTACAGAGTGTGCCCCAGAGGAACTAGTGTCTACCTCTCCTTCACTGTTGCATGCCTGCCCAGGGTTCTCCTCAGAAAAGGTCTGGCGTGTTGCATGTATAGAAGAGAGGCCTGACATAATCTACCAGCGCTGGCGGAGCGACACAAGTATTTGTTGCACCTCTAGCATGGGGAGAGTATGTTGACAAGGAGTAGTGTGTAGAAGGTTTTGAAAATCAATACACACTACTGTATACACCCACCAACATAACCACGCAACCAAACTGCATCAAGAATATATTCAAATTACCTTAATTTTTCATGAAAAAAACCCCACAAATAGTTTAAATCATTTGGTCCTGCCAGTCCACACTTCCTACATCGGAGCAGAAATATTCAGCAAAGGAGTCTCTCATTCTGGAAACTTCTACTGTGGTCCGCGGTCCAAAACTTCCAATACTGGCCAACTCGCTGTCTTCAGGAATCTCCTGGACATTTAGCGGTTCTTTTATGAGGAGGTAGTTGTGTAACACCACACATGCCTTTACTACCTCATCCACCATTTAGCTACCAGAATGCAAAATGTGCATTCCACCATTCTTCGAGCCCTAGTCAGGTGGTAGTTAAATACGCGTTTGCTCTGGTTTAATCGGCAGCTGGAATAAGGTTTAATTAGATAGCCACACATCTGAAACGTCTCATCACCAACCAACACAAAGGGCATGGGGGGAGCATCTGTACCTGGTAGTGGTTGAGGTGGTGGAAAATCAAATTGTCTATTGTATAGCCTTCACCCCATGTCAGAATTTTTAAAGACCATGGAATCATTGGTTCGGCCAGTGCCTTGGGGCTTGATAATACGTATATGTTTCCTGTCTACTACCCCAAGACAGTTTGAAAACTGGGACAGCTCCCAACATTTTTTTCAATTTTGATCCACTGTTGCCTATTTGGATGTGGGAAAAATTCTTCATGCAACTGCTCCCACAAAGCACGGCACGTATCTTTAACAATCAAGGAAACTGTGGATATTCCAAGATGAAACTGATAATGGAGGGACGTCAAACTTTCTCCTGTTGCCAGAAATCTTTTAGAAGAAAATTAAAAAAAGGGTGTAAATAAAGATGAGCAAATATGTAAAAAAATGCACACAAAAAAAACCAATACAAGCTATATAATTTGGATGGTCTTGTTTGGGACCTTAAACTGGACATACCACCGTTAAATGCCTAAATGCTTTCCTTTGTTCTGTGGTCATTTTCACAGGGCAAAGAACATTGTTTGGAAATCCAGTGATGGAACAGGCTCTCCATGGAGAATGATAGGTGTATGCTTCTGACTAGTGTTGAGCGAACTTGTGTGTTAAGTTCGGCGTCTAAAGTTCGGGTTCTGGTTATCGAAGTCGAACTCTAGACGCCGAACTTAAAACACAAGTTCGCTCAACACTACTTCTGACTACCATTGCTCACAGTGCTGTCAACGTCTCTAATGGTCGAGATAGGGGTAAATCCTGACCATAGGAGCCGGTGAAGTCACAGTGAACAATACTAATGCAGAGCCTCCAAAGCCCTTGGCCTGCGCAATCAAGAGCTGCACTAGGTAGAGTACAGTATCAAATAAAGAAAATTTTCGTACCATGGGGTAGGGAAATTAGTCAGATTTCAGCTTTGAACCCGGAAAAGCTTTCATTAAAAAAATTACAAAAATAACAGTTAATAGCAAAATATAAAAAATTTAAAATAAATAAATTACCTTATGGTAAGCATTAAGCGTTCTTCAGGTGAAACACTTTGACAGAAAGTGGTGTCCTGTCTTTCGATGCGATGAGACGCCCTTTGTAGCAGATCGTCAAAACTGTCGACGATCATCCGTAAGTAGTTATGAAACTTGTCCGGATAATTCCACAGTTCGGGAAACAGAACATCAAATGCTCCCCTTCTCATTCTGGAAGAAGTAATCGAATGCACCCAATAGTGACGGCGCCGTCTGGCTCCAAGACGTCTTCTCCAGCGGGAGACAAGGATTAGAGCCTGAAATCCAAACCGAATGTGGTCCGGCATCATCTTTGCTATCTTCTGAGGCAGCATCTGAGGGGCATGTGACCTTCGGTTGTGTTTTATAGCCACTGTACAATTTGCATATCAAATTTGTACTTTTGATGTTTGAAAATTAAAATAAAGTGCATGCTCTACTTTTTTGCGGTGCGGAGGCACGGACAGGCAAGGACCTTCCGGATTGTGGACCCATTCAACAGCCCTGTGCATGAGACCTCAAACAGCATTTTTTTGAACAAAAAACAAGCAAACTCTAAGGCCCCTTTCACACGAGCGAGTTTTCTGCGCGGATGCGATGTGTGAAGTGAACACATAGAATCCGCACTGAATCCTGACCCATTCATTTCAATGGGTCTGTGTTTTTTTAACGCATCAATTCTGCGTTGAGCGAGAATAGCGGCATGTTCTATATTCTGTGTTTTTCACAGCTCTGGTCCCATAAAAGTGAATTGGGCCTCAGTGAAAAACGCATCGCATATGGATGCAATGCGTTTTTCACTGATGGTTGCTAGGAGATGTTGTTTGTAAATCTTCCCTTTTTTTTCATGCATGTGAAAAATGCATCAAAACTGAATACACCCGCACGAAAAAAAAAACTATTGCAGATAAAACTGACCGAACTTGTTTGCGAAATGGTGCTAATTTCATTGAACGCATCCGGAGCCAATCCATCATGCTCGTGTGAAAGAGGCCTAACACTATAAAAAATGTGTTAGGCCCAGAGTAAAAACTATTCCAGCCCCTGATGTTTCACGCACACAAACGTATCTTTGTCCACATCTGATGCAGACCCATTCACTTCAATGTGGCCACAAAAGATGGGGACAGCACACCGTGTGCACTTGGCATCCCCCAAAAAATGTAACATGTCCTGTTCTTGTTTGCATTACACAAAAAGATAGGACTGTTCTATTAGGGGCCAACCGTTCCGTTCCGCAAAATGTGAAAAGCACATGGTCAGTGTCCGTGTTTTGCGGATCTGCAATTTGCAGAGTGCAAAACAGGCTACGCTCATGCTCATGAGCCCTAAGTGCTAGAGATTTATCAAAACTAGTATAAAGGAAAACTGGCCTTTCCCCCCCTATCAACCAATCAGATTCCACCTTAAATTTTTCAGAGCTCCTTTGGAAAATGAAAGCTTGGTTGCTACGGGCAACTAAGCCAGTTTTCCTTTATACCAGTTTTGCTAAATCTTTCTCAGTAAATTTGACAAGGCTGATGTCCCAGCCCCCACCACACCCAAGTGGCGAGCTCGGTTCAAAACACTTTGTGGTCACGATGCAACCATACATACCACTGCTGGCTCACGTTTACTAATGAAGACTGCACTGTTTAGTCAGTTTGCATTGCTAATGGCCACATAGCCATTAACAATGCAGACCGACTTAGGCGACAGTCACACGGTCAGGTTTCTGCATGCAGTTTTGGGGGCCAAAATCAAGAGTGAATCATAAGGGGAGAAAAAAAACCACAGGGCGGTCACATGACATCCATGACACAACCGCAACGTGTGGTCGTACTGTACCCGTATCTCCTACAAGTCCTACCATATCATATGGATATGGAAATGTGCAAATCTCCTGTGCCTTCCAAAGCTACACCGACACCTAGCAGCGCTCTGTAGGCCCCAAGACATGAATAATTTACATTATTTCTGTATACACTATAGTTGTGAGGTAGTGAGCGCACATTGTGATCATATTACATGAACCAGGCCTGTCAGGACAAGACAACCCTACACCAAGCATTCTGCCTGTATAACAGGAGATTCGCCTCTCTCTTGGGCCTGGGCACTGTCCATGCGGGGATCAGAGCTGCCATAGGGTCCCCGCGCTGCTGTGACAGGGACCCGATGGCATGGAAGGCAGCCCGATGTCTTACTTAGGCATCATGGCTGTCTTCCGGGAGAGCCTGTGAGATCCAGCCCCCTGGGTCTCACAGGAAGCAAGCTGTAAGTGTATTGGTAATACACTGGTAATACACTTACAGCCAATGCATCACAATACAGAAGTATTGTAATGCATTGTAAAGGGGATCAGACCCCCAAAAGTTGAAATCCCAAGTGGAAGAAAAAATGTGAAAAAAGTTTTAAAAAAAGTTTCAAGTAAAAAAAAAAAAGTGTCCTTTTCCCAAAATAAAGTATAAAAAAAAAGGGAAAAAAAAGAAAAGTAGACATATTAGGTATCGCCGCGTCCATATCGACTGGATCTAAAAAAATATCACATTACACCGTCAAAAAATATTTTTTTTTGTCACCTTACATAACTAAAAGTGCAACACCAAGCAATCAAAAAGGCGTATGCCCCCTAAAATAGTACCAATCTAACCATCTACCAATCTAACCATCACCTGATCCCACAAAAAATAAGCCTCTACCTAAGACAATCGCCCAAAAAAATAAAAAATAAATCTGGTTCTCAGAATATGGAGACACTAAAACATCATTTTTGGGGTTTCAAAAATGCTGTTATTGTGTAAAACTTAAGTAAATAAAATGTTTTATACATATTAAGTATTGCTGCATCTGTAACAACCTGCTCCATATAAATACCACATGACCTAAGTCCTCAGGTGAATACCGTGAAAAAAAAAAAACCTGTGTCAATAGCCATTTTTTTGGTCACCTTATATCACAAAATTGTAATGGCAAGCGATCAAAAAGTCATATGCACCCCAAAATAGTGCCAATCAAACCATCATCTCATCCCGGAAAAATGATACCCTACCTAAGACAATCGCCCAAAAACTGAAAAAACTATGGCTCTCAGAATATGGAGACACTAAAACATGATTTTTTTTTTGTTTCAAAAATGATATTATTGTGCAAAACTTAAATAAATAAATAAAAAAGTATACATATTAGGTATTGCTACGTCCGTAACAACCTGCTCTATAAAAATATCACATGACCTAACCCCTCAGGTGAACACCGTAAAAAAATAAAAACGGTGTCAAAAGCCATTTTTTGTCACCTTACATCACAAAAAGTGTAATAACAAGCAATCAAAAAGTCATATGCACCCCAAAATAGTACCAATCTAACAGTCACCTCATCCCGCAAAAAATGATAATCTACCAAAACATAAAAAAAACTATGGCTTTCAGAAAATTGAGACACTAAAACATGTTTTTTTTTGTTTAAAAAATATTATTGTGTAAAACCTAACCCCTTCCCGACATATGACTTAATAGTACGTCACGGCGGCAGGTGCATTCATTTTAGCCGGGTCCCTGCTGTATCCGCCGACATTGCTGTACAAGCTGATGCCGGCGGATTAACCCCTTCTATGCCACGACCAGCGCTGACCACGGCATAGAAGGGATTTGCGGCGGGTAAGGGAACCCATCGGGTCCCCGCGCTGCTGTGGTGGGGACCCGATGAGTGAGAAGGCAGTCCGGTGCCGTGCAGAGGCTGCCCAATGCCCTGCACAGCATCGGGACCTGCCTTCTACGGGTGCCCTGGAGATCCAGCCTCAGGCTCAGTCTCCTAGGTAACCTGTTAGTGTATTACTCTGTGTAATAAACAATACAGATGTGTTGTAATGCATTGCAGAGGGGATCAGACCCCCAAAAGTAAAGTCCCAGAGTGGTACAGAAATAAAGTAAAAAAAAAGTCAAAAAAGAGCATACAGTCAGTAAAAACCTATGTTAGTGTCATGATTACTGTACAACAAATCAGTAAAGTGAACATGATCAATGATATAAAAATACAAATATCAAAATGTAAAAATACAAAATATTGACAAAATCAACAGTACTTAAGTGACATGATTGCTATATATAAAGAGGACAATGAAACCTGATAAAACATTAGCATAATACTACTTGATGTAAAATATATAATATATAAAAAGGGAACATTAATTCCTAATTTTGTGCAATGAAAAATAAATGATAATTAAATAAATAAGAAGTGACATGCATAATGCAAACTTTAAAAATCCCTGCCAAACCAGTGACAGTGCCAGTGCGTTGTGATAAAGTGACATGCAAAACAAAAAATCCCAAAAACATTAAATGACAGCAAGGTATACAGTCCCTGACAAAATTCTTCGTTTCTCTATTTTGTAGAAACTCCTGCTATTAACCTGACTTTTAATTAATCAATTGGTGTTAGAAATAGCTCATATGAAAAGCTAAAGCCCTCCCAAATGATGTTTAATGCACTGAAATAAATTAGTTTCACTGAAAAAAGATTTATCATTTAATCAAGACAGGTCAAAATTTGGCAAGACAAAAGTTTTGTCATCTATACAGAAATTGAACAACTTTACTGCAAATCCAAAAATATGTCAGCAAATTAAGTAGTTTGCGAGATCCAAATGTAATATCTTGTATGACTTCCATGAGCTTGAAGGACAGCATCCATGTGGTTTGGCAAGGATTCATACAATTTATTAATGAAGTCATCAGGAAAAGCAAAGAAAACAGTCTTGCATGCCTCCCAGAGTTCATCAATATTCTTTGGTTTCGTCTTCCATGCTTCCTCTTTCATCCTACACCACATATGCTCAATGATGTTCATGTCTGGTGACTGGGCTGGCCAATCCTGGAGCATCTTGATCTTCTTCGCCTTAAGGAACTTTGATGTGTAGATGGAAGTATGCGATGAGCACCATCCTGCTGCAGAATTTGGCCTTTTTTTATGGTTGGGAATATAAGAGGTAGCTAAGATTTCTTGGTATTTTAGACTATTGATGTTGCCTTCCACCCTGCAGATCCCTCGCACACCCCCATACTCGATGTAACCCCAGACCATGATTTTGCCTCCACCAAACTTCACTGTTTTCTGGGTAAATCTCGGCTCCATGCGGGTTCCAGTAGCTCTCCTGCAATATTTGCCGCGACCGTGGTGTAATTCAACAGAAGATTCATCAGAAAAATCCACCTTCTGCCACTTTTCCAGCATCCATCCTTTTAGCAGGCTGTGGCCCTTGGCAAATGCCACACGGTTTTTCAATTGTCTTTTGTTTAGTGCTGGCTTATGGGCACTGATTCGACCATGGTGGCATTTTCGAGACAGAATCCGACAAACTGTTCTGGTTGACACAAGGGACTTCAGGTGACCAGGTCTCATGGAGCTCTGCTGCAGTGGAAAATAGGCTGGCCTTGGATTTTCGAGCCAACAAACGGTCCTCTCAAAAAGTTGTCTTGCGGGGTTGGCCTGATCTGGCCTTGTCCAAAACGTCTCGAGTCTCTTCAAATCTTTTTTTATCCTCTGAACTTGACACTGAGACACATTGAAGGTGTCTGCCACATCAGCAGTGGATCTGGTCTTCAGCCTCTTGATAATCAACACTTTAGTCTCCGGGTGAATCTTAGGCATGTTTGCAGAGGTCTAGTTGCAGTTGATGTGAAGGTCTAGTGTACTGGGGTTCTTTTTATACACACCTGAGACCTAATTGATCTATTATTAGTCACAGGTGAAGCTCATATGACAAGGCGACAATACTTATGTCTTGGCAAATATTGACTCAATGGGCTTTACCAAGCTGTGAATATTAGAATACTTTTTGTCAGTTTCGTTTTGCACTGAAACATTATTACAAAAGCTGTTGGGATTAAAATGACCCATTTCTTGAAACAAAATCTTGATTAGAAATATATTTTAGTGGCACTTCAGGTCAATTTGTACACAAGCGACAAGACTTTTGTCAGGGACTGCACGTATAGCTATATATATACTGGCGGTTAGCCCGCTATTTAGTGAGAAATTCCTCATATTAAATACATCCACAAATACTCCTTATATTTAACCCCTTAAATACAATCTAAATTTGCATATATGAATACAGTATAAAATAGTGTCCATAATTTTTTATTATCTCTAATGTAACTGGGGGCTTCATCCCTCACGTCCCCATGGATCCATCAATTGCTCAACCATATTCCAAAATTCAGCCAGAACCAATTCGCACCCAATTATGATGTCATCAACACTAGTGCAATATCTAAAAATAGGAAAATGGGGGAGCAGAAAAAAAGAAGGGAAGAGAGTGGTTAGACAATAGACTATAATGTTCATCTGTTAAAATCAAAGCATAATATAAACACAATAAAAAAATAAAAAGAATACTAAAAAATAAAACGGTGCCAAAACAGCTATTTTTGTTACCTTGCCTCACAAAAAGTGTAGTATAGAGAAACTAAAAATCATATGTACCCTAAAATAGTACCAACAAAACTGCCACCTTATCCCATAGCTTCCAAAATGGGGTCACTTTTTTGGAGTTTCTACTCTAGGGGTGCATCAGGGGGTCCTCAAATGTGACATGGCAGCTTAAAATTATCCCAGTGAAATCTGCTTTCCAAAAACCATATGGCGTTCCTTTCCTTCTGTGCAATGCCATGTGCACCTACAGCAGTTTAAAATTACATATGGGGTGTTTCTGTAAACTACAGAATCAGGGCCATAAATACTGAGTTTTGTTTGGCTGTTAACTCTTGCTTTGTGACGGGAAAAAATGGATTAAATTGGAAAATCTGCCAAAAAAGTGAATTTCTGAAATTTAATCTCCATTTTTCATTTATTCTTGTGGAACACCTAAAGGGTTAACAAAGTTTGTAAGAATCAGTTTTCTATACCTTGAGGGGTGTAGTTTCTAAAATGGGGTCACTTTTTTTGGAGTTTCTACTGTGGGGTGCATCAGGGGGGCTTTAAATAGGACATGGCAGCTTAAAATTATCCCAATGAAATCTGCTTTCCAAAAACCATATGGCATTCCTTTCCTTCTGCGCAATGCCGTGTGCCCGTACAGCAGTTTATGACCACATATGGGGTGTACAGACTACAGAATCAGGACCATACATTTTTAATACCTTGAGGGGTGTAGTTTGTAAAATGGGGTCATTTTTGGGTGGTTTCTATTATGTAAGCCTCACAAAGTGACTTCAGACCCGAACTGGTCCTTAAAAAGAAAGGTTTTGGAAATTTTCTGAAAAATTTTAAGATTTGCTTCTAAACTTCTAAGCCTTCAAACGTCCCCAAAAAATAAAATGGCATTCACAAAATGATCCAAACATGAAGTAGACATATGGGGAATATAAAGTAATAACTATTTTTGGAAGTATTACTATCTATTATAAAAGTACAGAAATTGAAATTTGGAAATGTGCAAATTTTCCAATTTTTTGGGTAAATTTGGTATTTTTTTATAAATAAAAATGAATTTGTTTGACTTAATTTTACCAGTGTCATGAAGTACAATATGTGACGAGAAAACAATCTCAGAATGGCCCGGATAAAAGCGTTTTAAAGTTATCACCACATAAAGTGACATATGTTAGATTTGCAAAAAATGGCCTGGTCCTTAAGGTGACCAAGTGTATCAATTACCGTTCTTGAGCAGAACAAGATCTCCAACTTGTATGTTAGGGCACTGTCGTTGCCATTTCCTGCGTCCTTGCAGAGTGGAAAGATACTCCATCTTCCAATGATTCCAGAAGCGGTTGGCAAGGTTTTGTACCCGCTTCCATTGATCATAGCACAGATTTCCGTCCTTAAAGTTTCCAGGTGGAACAGGAACGGACCCAAGCTTCTGGGTAAGCATGGTAGCTGGGGTAAGGATAGTTGGGTTCTCTGGATCTGTAGACACTGGAACGAGTGGTCTTGAGTTGATTATGGCAGATGCTTCTGCCAAGAAGGGGGTTAGAATCTCATGGGTGAGTCTTGTGGAGCTCAAGTCCATAAACATAGAATCCAGTATTTTTCATGTGATGCCTATCATTCTCTCCCATGAGCCGCCCATGTGGGAAGAATGAGGAGGATTAAAAATCCATGTACAGCCCTTTTCAGCTAAAAGTTCTTGGAATGACCTAGAGTTAAGTTGTAACTCTCTACAGGCTCCAACGAAATTAGTTCCACAGTCAGACCTCAGTGTTTTGACTGGTCCTCTGATGGCAAGAAATTGTCTTAGAGCGTTGATGAAGCTTGAGGCATCCATAGATTATATCACTTCAATGTGTACTGCACGCACACTCATGCAAGTGAACAGCACTGCCCATCGTTTACTATTTGCTTGGCCACCTTGAGTTCTGCAGGCTGTTACCATTGCGGGCTGTTACCATCGATGGCCCAAAGACATCTAATCCAACATGAGAGAAAGGTGGGTCAGTACTTAATCTGTCAACTGGCAAAGCTGATATTAGCTGTTGCTGATGTTTACCTCTTAATTTACGGCACTGAACACAGTTGTGCAGTGTAGCTGTAATTTGTCTTTTTGCTCCTATGTTCCAAAGGCCGGCAGCTCATATGGCACCTTCAGTGAAGTGTTTACCTTGGTGCTTAACCCTTTCATGGTAGTGCTATATGAGCAGAGTGGTGATATGGTGGCGAGCAGGTATTATGAGAGGATTCTGTTCTTGTTCTCCCAATTCAGCCTTGTTTAAATGTCCACCAACCCTTAACATGTCATCATTGTCAATTAATGGGTTCAGGTTAGCATTTGGACTGTTTTTTGGAATGTCCCTCTTGTCACAGATACATTTAATTTCAGAGCCAAAGACATCCTGTTGTACACTGCGTATCATTTCACCTTTAGCAATGTCCTTTGCTGAAAGATGCTTTTGACACGCGTGACAACCTTGATATTAAACATCCGTGGGCTGTGTGTGAAACCAGTGTACGATATGGACTAACCTTGCGATGGTGCGTACAATCTTTATCCACTTGGAAAAACGTTCAAAGCGTTGACAGCCCAAGACGTGTCTTTGTTCAGTTCTGGTGGCGAGGGTTGTAACTTCAGGACGAATCTCTGGATCCTTGTCAGGTTCTAGAAGACCGAAGACGTCAGCCGTGGTCTCTTCTGTGTGATCCAGCAGGAATTCAGGATCTGTTAACCAGGAAGAATTTGCAAATACACTTGCAGACACTGGCCTAGTAGCATGATCTGCAGGATTAATTTCAGATGGGACATAATACCATTGTTCAGGTTTAGATGATTTCCTGATTCTTTCTACACGGTTGCTGACGTAGACATAGAAACGTTTAGTCTGGTTGTATATGTAGCCCAGAATAACCTTACTGTCTGTGTAGAATTTGGTGTCATCTATCTGAATGTCTAGCTCGCGTAATATGAAATCTGCGATTTCTACAGCTAGCACAGTCCCACAAAGTTCAAGCCTAGGAATTGTGTGCTCAGGCTTAGGTGCTAACTTATCTTTCCCAAACAGAAACCCTATGTGGGTTTGATTAGAAGAGTCTCTCCCCTTGAGGTAGGCAACAGCCGCTATGGCCTCAGTAGATGCGTCTGAGAAGATGTGAAACTCTTTTCTTTGGCTCGTAGCAAGGGAAGCTGAGGTGTAGCAGGGTGGTATATGGATTCCATCTAAGGCGTGTAGAGATTGCTTCCAGGACTCCCACTTTGAAAGCTTGTCAGATGGAAGTGGAGCATCCCAATCTTTAATAGATTCTGAGAGCTGTCTAAGTAAGGCTTTACCTTGTATGGTGATGGGAGCCACAAATCACATTGGATCATATAGGCCATGGATGTCAAACTCATGGCCCTCCATATGTTGCAAAACTACAACTCCCATCATTCCCTGATAGCTGTAGTATGCCCAGGCATGATGGGAGTTGTAGTTTTGCAACAGCTGGAGGGCCACGAGTTTGACATCCCTGATATAGGCTGTTTACCACTGACAGAACACCATGCTTGGTAAATGGCTTGTCTGTAGAGCTGACTTGAAAGCTGAAAGTGTCCTTTAATAAGTCCCACCGTAGGCCCAGACTTTGTCTGTATAGGTGGCATGTCCATTCCCAGATTTAAGTCCTTAAACCCTGTGGCATGATTGCCGGGTTGAAAGGCTTTCATAACAGCAACACTATTTGAGGCAATTTTGTGTAGTCTGAGGTTAGCCTCAGAAGGAATACCTTGTGTCCTTTGGAGCAGGTCTATGGCTTCTTTTCCTGTAGGTAAAGACTTAAGTCCATCGTCAACATAAAAGTCTCTCTCAACGAAGTGTCGAGCATCCGCGCCATACTCCTTTTCTCCATCAATGGCAGTCCTTCGTAAACCGTATGTTGCAACAGCGGGTGAGGGACTATTTCCGAACCATGTACTTTCATGCGGTATTCAATAATCTCATTGTCCATGTTGTTGTCACGGTCCTACAGAAACCTTAGGAAGTTCCTATGGTCGTCGTGTACAATGAAGCAATGAAACATCTGTTCAATATCAGCAGTTATGGCAACTGGTTCTCTTCTAAATCTCATAAGTACGCCTACAAGGTTGTTGGTTAGATTCGGGCCAATGAGAAGAACATCGTTTAGGGATACACCTTGATGCTAGGCAGATACCAGCACTCATGTGTCTTTAAAGTGGTGGCGCTGGTTCGGCGTGATCATTGTCAAAGATCCTTCATTTCAGGCCTGTTCCTTAGTGTTTGTTGAAGTAAGTTGAATCTGGATAAAGCCTGTTCATGATTGGTTGGGAGTTTGGCCCTTGTAGCACGAAGAGGTAATGGTGCAACCCAGCTGTTAGACTAATCCTGAAAGAATTCATTATCCATTATTTTGATGAATTCTCTGTCTTCAACTGACAAGGCTATTTTGTTGTCCTCACTTGTAGAACAAAACACTGTGGTACCTAGGTTGTCATTACAAAGGACAGGAGTAACATCAGGTACTTGGATGATGTAAAGAACCTTCTCCTTTACTTCATAATAGTGAGGGCACTGTTTGAAGTGGGATGCACATCCGTTTCCCAACACGTAAGTCTTGAAGGAGTGGATCTCAGATGGCGTACACATCCTGTCCAAATATACATCGCCCACTATTACCCAGCCTAGGTCAAGTCTTTGTGCATAAGGGGCGTCATCAGGCCCATCGCACTGATCGCGTATTTTATGTACTCTGAGAATGTCCCTTCCTAACAGGACTAAGATTTCAGCACTCTTGTCCATTGCAGGAATGTCATGAACAAGGTGCCTTAAATGAGGATGTTGATACGCAGCTTCTGGAGTGGGAATGTCTTCCCTTTTGTCTGGTATCTGGTAGCACTCGACTAACATTGGTAGGGGTATGCCCTCTCCCTTGTTGATATAAGAGACTATGAACCCGTCAACCCTTCTGCCGAAGGTCTTTACACGACCAGAACAGGCTCTAAGAGTTTATGGTATTGCATGACCCTCTATGCCAAAGATCTCAAAGAATTTAGGCTTAACCAGGGATCTGTTGCTCTATTCATCTATTATGACATACATCCTAGAAGCTTTCTCAGGATGACTCTTTGGGTATATCTTGACCAGTGGCGTACATACAGGGGTCGCAGGGGTCGCCCTTGCGACCGGGCCCGGCACTCCAGGGGGCCCGGCCGCCTGTGGACCCGCCCTGCAGTAGTACTGTGCCTGTATAACCCGGGCGGCCAGCCGGGGCCCGCCCCCCAGTGTTGAGTTTCCCTGCTGCCAGCCCTACCCTCCCTTGAGTCTCCTCCCCCTAAGTCTCCTCCCCGGCCGCCTGTGGACCCGCCCTGCAGTAGTGCTGTGCCTGTATAACCCGGGTGGCCGGCCCGGGGCCCGCCCCCCCAGTGTTGTTTCCTTGCTACCAGCCCTACCCTCCCTTGAGTCTCCTCCCCCTGAGCAGTGGCTACCTACCATATAGGCAGACGGGGCCCCGAAGTGGAGGAGAGGCCCCGCCCCCTAATTGCTCCTATTTATCTTTCTAAAGCTAAAGGACCTTTGATGATGTCATCAGAGGTCCTGTAAGGGAACTGCACAGTGTAAAGTGTAGTTCCCAGGTTAGAACAGTGCATCTGCCAGGACCTGTGATGACATCATATTCAACATCACAGGTCCTGCAGAATCTAGCAAAGGAACTGCACCAAAAATGGTGTAGTTCCTAGGTTTCAAAGGTATATCTGCCAGGACCTGTGATGACATCATCCCAGGTCCTTCAACCCCTAACAGCAAGTATTAGAAGTTCACAATCAGCTCTGCGTTAATTCATACAGACTGGACTGGAGTGGTAAGAGGAGGTCCTCCACTTTTCATCATTTACCCCCCCTCCATGCCCTGTTTTTACTCATTGCTCACTCATATATAATACTTCAGACAGGCTACTTTCACACCTGCGTTCGATCGGATCCGTTCTGAACGGATCCGCTCCTATAATGCAGACGTTTGCGTCCGTTCAGAACGGATCCGTCTGCATTATAACTTAGAAAATTTTTCTAAGTGTGAAAGCAGCCTGAGCGGATCCGTTCAGACTTTACATTGAAAGTCAATGGGGGACGGATCCGCTTGAAGATTGAGCCATATGGTGTCATCTTCAAGCGGATCCGTCCCCATTGACTTACATTGTAAGTCGGAACGGATCCGCTCGCCTCCGCACAGCCAGGCGGACACCCGAACGCTGCAAGCAGCGTTCAGGTGTCCGCTCACTGAGCGGAGGTGGAGGCTGAGCGCTGGCAGGCGGATGCATTCTCAGTGGATCCGCCTCCACTGAGAATGCATTAGGGCCAGACGGCTGCGTTCAGGGCCGCTTGTGAGCCCCTTCAAACGGAGCTCACGAGCGGACACCTGAACGCAGGTGTGAAAGTAGCCTTACAGTGACCACTACCTCATATACCTCACACACACACAGTGACCATAATGTATAACTGACCACATATATCTGTAAACACTGCAGCTACAGTATTATACCTTCTATGTCTCACATCAATACACTGCTGTGTATGTGTGTGTGTGTTTGTGTGTATATATATATATATATACACACATACACACACACACTGCATATATTACACAGTATTATACATGCAATATGTACAGATATATAGTATATACCGCAGTGCACTGATATGTGAGGTACAAGGTATAATAGATGCTGTGTGTAGAGATATCAGTACACTGCTGTATATACTATATATGTGAGGTACGAGGTATAATAGATGCAGTGTGTACAGGTATAGAGTATATACAGCAGTGTACTGATATGTGAGGTATAAGGTATAATAGATGCTGTGTGTACAGATATCAGTACACTGCTGTATATACTATATATGTGAGGTATGAGGTATAGTAGATGCAGTGTGTACAGATATATAGTATATACAGCGGTGTACTGATATGTGAGGTACGAGGTGTCAATACACTGCTGTATTTACTATATACCTGTACACACTGCATCTATTATACCTCACATATTACACTACTGTATATACTGCATATTTTATACCCCGTACCTAACATATCAGTACACTGCTGTATATACTATATACCTGTACACACTGCATATATTATACCCTGTACCTCACATATCAGTACACTGCTGTATATACTATATATCTGTACACACTGCATCTATTATACCTCACATATTACACTACTGTATATACTGTATACACTGCATATTTTATACCCCGTACCTCACATATCAGTACACTGCTGTATATACTATATACCTGTACACACTGCATATATTATACCCTGTACCTCACATATCAGAACACTAGGGAATATACTATATACCTGTACACACTGCATATATTATACCGCCGTCCTCATATGACTGTACACCGCTGTATATAATATACATCTGTACACACTGCATCTATTATACCTCTTTTGTGTGCCAGGGCTGTTTTGTAATCCCAATCCGGCCCTGATGGCATAAATTATAAAACGCAGCAGCAAGAATAGTTCATGGAACAAAGGGAGGGGCTATTAAAGGGGAATGGGGGCCCAATTTAGATTCCTGCTATGGGCCCCAGTGATTTTTATGTACGCTCCTGCCCCTGAGTCTCCTCCCCGGCCGGCAGTGCGGTGGGCCGGACATGACGTTGAGATGCAGGGACAGGGAGAAGGCGCCAGAAAAGAAAGGGAGAGGGAGAGCGCTGCGCAAAGAAGCCGGTCCGGCTTTCAGAGTGAGGTCTGATGGGGGCTGAGAGTTGGGCAATGTATGTAAAGTTATGACCGGTGACTTGTGCTATGAAGTAATGGTTTTTTTTCTGTTGTCTTGGGGTGCAGCTCTTTTGTGTAGGCACTTCTATTGAGCTTCTAGTATATGCTTGGATGTAGCAGAGCTGGTTTTGTCATGCATTTCTTTTGCCTTCATATGGTAAAATACTTCATTGGCCTATCAATGGCTTTATAACTAACTCTGCTATATTTCTGTAGCCTACAACCTCTGACTGCCCAGTTGAAACTACTACACCCAACATGTTCTGGCAGTAATAGTAAATGGATATTGGTGCAATTCTGAGCGACTAGTCTATATAATACATATGTAGCCTACATATTTATTATATAGACTAGTAGCTCAGAATTGCACCAATATCCATTTACTATTACTGCCAGAATATGTTGGGTGTAGTAGTTTCAACTGGGCAGTCAGAGGTTGTAGGCTACAGAAATATAGCAGAGTTAGTTATAAAGCCATTGATAGGCCAATAAAGTATTTTACTATATGAAGGCAAAAGAAATGCATGACAAAACCAGCACTGCTACATAATGTAGCAGAGCTGGTTTTACGTGGGAATACCGTGGGTTATACCGAATATCATCCTCTTGTATATAGTAATATACAGTATGTGTGTATATGTATATATATATATACATACACACACACACACACACACACACACGCGCGCATACACGCGCGGCAGCGGATTTGGGGGGGGGGAGGGCCCATGGATCAGTTTCGCACCGGGGCCCCGTGGATTGTGTGTACGCCACTGATCTTGACTAGGCATATCTTGGCACAGCATTTGTGGTCCTTGCCTTCTCCACAGACTTCTGTACATGAAGAAGAGACATTATCTTTGGTTGGAGCATGACCTTGTTGCTCCCCGCTATGATTTGAGATGGGAGTGGAGGTAGGAAGCTGTTGTGGGTTGTCTGGAAGTGGAGTAGGATGCATGACTGTAACATGTCTGTCGCTACCGCATTCTGTGCACTTGATGACAACTTTACAGTCTTTAGCAAAATGGCTATAAGAAGCACAGCACTTGTAGCATATGTCAAGTTTCCAGAGAATCTCCCTGCGCTCTTGTAAAGTCTTTGCCCTAAGCCCACAACATTTCTTAAGAGGGCGAGGCTTCTTGTGAATAGGACACTGACGATTAGGGTCTTTATCTCTGTTATCCACAACGCCCTG
Source organism: Bufo gargarizans (assembly GCF_014858855.1). Lineage (NCBI taxonomy): Eukaryota > Metazoa > Chordata > Amphibia > Anura > Bufonidae > Bufo > Bufo gargarizans. The sequence continues at coordinate 49,886,144 of NC_058090.1, forward strand.
ATCAATAGGTGAGGTTGCGAAGGGTGAGATGTCTGTCCTTTTAACAGATATTGCTCTATTTAAGTATCTACGTTTAGCAGTTGTATTATGAAACCTTGATGATGGTGAGGATTAGGCAGGCAGGTTGGGTTCACTGAAGCTATAGCTGGGATCGTTGCTCATCCAGGCTTGATCACTAGTGAAACTGCAGAAGTAAGAGAATGGTGGAAAGGATACATTATAGTCTCTTTTGTATCTTGAGCCCTGTTGTGCCCATTTTTCTTGTAGGCCGTATGGCAGTTTAGACACTTCAGAGTTTACACAATAAGCGGTGTCCAAGAAGCTTAGTCCAGGTAGACGTGGGTCAGTCTTTGCCAACTCTAGCTCCATTAGGAAGTCACTTAGATCTTGGAGCTTGCGATAGTCTTTTTTCCCTATTTTTGGGAAGTTTTGCAGTCTCTTGAATAGAGCGCTTTCTATGGCTTCAGAGCTCTCATAGGCTTGCTCAAGTCTTGCCCATGCAGCAACAAGACCTACATCTTGGTGGTCAACATGTACTGTTCTGAATCTTTTAACACTACCTACAGATTCTGGTCTCAACCACTTAATGAGCAAATCAAGTTCTTCCTTAGCAGTAAGGTTGAGATCGGCAATAGTAACCTTGAAGGTTGATCTCCAGGCCCTGTAGCTCTCTGGATAGTCGTAAAACCTTAAGAGGCTGGTGTTAACAAGCTCACGGTGTACCATGTATCTGGCAAAGTCATTCATGTCTGGTCTCTCACTCCTTGGTGTCAAAGTAACTTGTGGAACCCCTTGGGTGTGAAAATTCTCTGGTGATGTAGGGTGAGGTTTACCAGGGTAAAATGATGTTGCATGAGCGTTTAAGGTCCCTTTCACACGAGCGAGTTTTCCCGCGCGGGTACAATGCGTGACGTGAACGCATAGCACCCGCACTGAATCCTGACCCATTCATTTCAATGGGTCTGTGTACATGAGCATTGTTTTTCACGCATCAGTTCTGCGTTGCGTGAAAATCGCAGCATGTTCTATATTCTGCGTTTTTCACGCAGCCCTGGCCCCATAGAAGTGAATGGGGCTGCGTGAAAAACACATTGCATCCGCAAGCAAGTGCGGGTGCGATGCGTTTTTCACTGATGGTTGCTAAGAGATGTTGTTTGTAAACATTCCGTTTTTTATCACGCGCGTGAAAAACGCATCAAAACGCATTGCACTCGCGCGGAAAAAACTGAACAACTAAACGCAATCGCAGACAAAACTGACTGAACTTGCTTGCAAAATAGTGCGAGTTTCACTGAACGCACCCTGAACGCATCCGGCCCCAATCCGCAACGCCCGTGTGAAACCAGCCTTACTGTGGTGTAGTCTCTAAGGCTTGTGCTGGCTTTGGTTTTAGCTGCGGCTTATCACCTGAAGTCACCTGGCTGTTGACATGAGTTGATCCGGTTTGCTGCATAGATGTACTTGCGTTGTAGACTTGAAGAGGCTCAGACATATAGAGCTGAGAGGTCTCTGCATTGAGAGTTAGAACAGTGTTGTTAGTAGGAGGTACAAGAGATAACTCTTTGTCTTTGCAGATGTTATGCTTTAAAACGTATTCACTGGTGCATTCAGCTGGATCTTCCAGTTCTGCTGGGATAAGGCAGTCTGAATTAGTACTTTGTCCCATTGCTTGTTCAAGGACTTTCTCTACATTGCACTATGTTACCTCACCTGTTTAAGCTGCTGTTCATCCCCACTCCTCTTGATTGATGTGACGGTTCGCAGCATCGTTGACGAAATCCTGCGCCTGCGCCATTCACTTCTGTACTCGGCGCAGGCGCAGTGAGTGAATGATGCGCTCCTGGTGCCGGATTCCTCACTGCGCATCACTACGTCACAATGAGGAAGCCGGCACCAGGAGCGCATTATTCACTCACTGCGCCTGCGCCGAGTACAGAAGTGAAGTCAACGATGCTGCAACCGTCACATCAATCAAGAGGAGTGGGGCGGGCAGAACAGGGGACCGAACCTCTAGGTGCTGATTTTACGCCCACATAGCACCTAGAGGCTCATTAGCATATTATAAAAGTGCTTATTTTACCAAAACGACTGCAGGGAGAAAGGTAAAAAACATACTGTTATGTAGTGCTGACATTAGCAAATCGCCAATGTCAGTCAGCTACATAACAGTATTTCTGGTGGTAGAAACCCTTTAACAACCACTTCAGCCCCGCTAGGTGAAACCCCCTTAATGACCAGGCCACTTTTTACACTTCTGCACTACACTACTTTCACCATTTATCGCTCGGTCATGCAACTTACCACCCAAATGAATTTTACCTCCTTTTCTTCTCACTAATAGAGCTTTCATTTGGTGGTATTTTATTGCTGCTGACATTTTAACTTTTTTTGTTATTAATCAAAATGTAACGATTTTTTTGCAAAAAAATGACATTTTTCACTTTCAGCTGTAAAATTTTGCAAAAAAAACGACATCCATATATAAATTTTTCGCTAAATTTATTGTTCTACATGTCTTTGATAAAAAAAAAATGTTTGGGCAAAAAAAAAAAATGGTTTGGGTAAAAGTTATAGCGTTTACAAACTATGGTACAAAAATGTGAATTTCCGCTTTTTGAAGCAGCTCTGACTTTCTGAGCACCTGTCATGTTTCCTGAGGTTCTACAATGCCCAGACAGTAGAAAAACCCCACAAATGACCCCATTTCGGAAAGTAGACACCCTAAGGTATTCGCTGATGGGCATAGTGAGTTCATAGAACTTTTTATTTTTTGTCACAAGTTAGCGGAAAAGGATGATTTTTATTTTAATTTTTTTTTTTCTTACAAAGTCTCATATTCCACTAACTTGCGACACAAAATAAAAAATTCTAGGAACTCGCCATGCCCCTCACGGAATACCTTAGGGGGTCTTCTTTCCAAAATGGGGTCACTTGTGGGGTAGTTATACTGCCCTGGCAATTTAGGGGCCCAAATGTGTGAGAAGTACTTTGCAATCAAAATGTGTAAAAAATGGCCTGCGAAATCCGAAAGGTGCACTTTGGAATATGTGCCCCTTTGCCCACCTTGGCTGCAAAAAAGTGTGACACATCTGGTATCGCCGTACTCAGGAGAAGTTGGGGAATGTGTTTTGGGGTGTCATTTTACATATACCCATGCTGGGTGAGAGAAATATCTTGGCAAAAGACAACTTTTCCAATTTTTTTATACAAAGTTGGCATTTGACCAAGATATTTTTCTCACCCAGCATGGGTATATGTAAAACGACACTTAAAACACATTCCCCAACTTCTCCTGAGTACGGCGATACCAGATGTGTGACACTTTTTTGCAGCCAAGGTGGGCAAAGGGGCACATATTCCAAAGTGCACCTTTCAGATTTCGCAGGCCATTTTTTACACATTTTGATTGCAAGGTACTTCTCACACATTTGGGCCCCTAAATTGCCAGGGCAGTATAACTACGCCACAAGTGACCCCATTTTGGAAAGAAGACACCCCAAGGTATTCCGTGAGGGGCATGGCGAGTTCCTAGAATTTTTATTTTTTGTCGCAAGTTAGTGGAATATGAGACTTTGTAAGGAAAAAAGAAAAAAAAAAGAAAAATCATCATTTTCCGCTAACTTGTGACAAAAAATAAAAAATTCTAGGAACTCGCCGTGCCCCTCACGGAATACCTTGGGGTGTCTTCTTTCTGAAATGGGGTCACTTGTGGCGTAGTTATACTGCCCTGGCAATTTAGGGGCCCAAATGTGTGAGAAGTACCTTGCAATCAAAATCTGTAAAAAATGGCCTGCGAAATCCGAAAGGTGCACTTTGGAATGTGTGCCCCTTTGCCCACCTTGGCTGCAAAAAAGTGTCACACATCTGGTATCGCCGTACTCAGGAGAAGTTGGGGAATGTGTTTTGCGGTGTCATTTTACATATACCCATGCTGGGTGAGAGAAATATCTTGGCAAAAGATAACTTTTCCCATTTTTTTTTATACAAAGTTGTCATTTGACCAAGATATTTTTCTCACCCAGCATGGGTATATGTAAAATGACACCCCAAAACACATTGCCCAACTTCTCCTGAGTACGGCGATACCAGATGTGTGACACTTTTTTGCAGCCTAGATGCGCAAAGGTGCCCAAATTCCTTTTAGGAGGGCATTTTTAGACATTTGGATCCCAGACTTCTTCTCACACTTTCGGGCCCCTAAAAAGCCAGGGCAGTATAAATACCCCACATGTGACCCCACTTTGGAAAGAAGACACCCCAAGGTATTCAATGAGGCGCATGGCGAGTTCATAGAAATTTTATTTTTTTGCATAAGTTAGCGGAAATTGATTTTATTTTTTATTTTTTTTCTCACAAAGTCTCACTTTCCGCTAACTTAGGACAAAATTTCAATCTTTCATGGACTCAATATGCCCCTCACGGAATACCTTGGGGTGTCTTCTTTCCGAAATGGGGTCACATGTGGGGTATTTATACTGCCCTGGCTTTTTAGGGGCCCGAAAGTGTGAGAAGAAGTCTGGGATCCAAATGTCTAAAAATGCCCTCTTAAAAGGAATTTGGGCACCTTTGCGCATCTAGGCTGCAAAAAAGTGTCACACAAAGTGTCACGCATATATGCGTCTCGCGAGATGACGCATATATGCGTGACTGTGCGCAGGGCTGCCGCCTCCGGACCGCACATCTGCGTTAGGCGGTCCGGAGGCGGTTAAGACTGGCTTTTATGCTGGTCTCTGTTGTCTCCCCTGCACTGTTGCATATATGGCAGTCCATGCACCTTTCTTAAAAACGGGGACTCGCAAAATTTTTGTCTACTTTTTCGCCTGTAGTAAATTTGCCGTGATGGAATTCAAGCCCCGGCATTGCCCCTTGACATGCCCCCTTGACAAGCCCCCTTTCCACCCCCATCTGTTGTACTTGGCATAAAATAGGCATTTATATTGCTGACGCCCGTTCCGTTCCGCAAATTGCGGAAGGCAACACGGGCGCCTTCTGTTTTTTAAGATCCGCGGTTTGTGGACCACAAAAAACGGCACGGTCGTGTGCATGATGCCTAACCTGCACATCTGAATATACCCATAAGAGCCATTTCCACAAAAAATTTAGCAGGTTTAATTTGGGAAGGACTCTGTGCCACAAATCTGCAGAGCAGGTGCTTGGGGGTCATGTCGCTGTGGCTTATTGCCTTGACAGCACCATGAAAATACATATCTTTTTTTGGCACTGTTGCGCCCAAAAACTGTGGCTTCCCATTGAAAACAATGGTAGGTGATCTCCACGTGGCTTCCCAGCGGCTTTTTTGGTGTGAAGTACAATCCAAATTCAGCCTGCAAAAAATGCACCTTAGGCCTCTTGCACATGACCGTATGCCCTTCGAGACATACGGTCCGTGGGTGGGCCATATGTCCCGGAGTGGCATTGATCGTGCGCACGGGGGCACACAACATCATAGATTACAATGATGCTGTGCACGTCAGGTCGCCCGCAGGACTATTGTCCCGCACTCATATGATCATATGAGTGTGGGACAATAGTCCCGCGGGTCTATGATGCCGAGCGCTCCCCCGCGCACGATCAATGCCGATCCGGGACATACGGTCGTGTGCATAAAGCCTTAGAGTGCATAAACTTTTTTGACTGACACATTAAAGAACGCATCAAAACTGCATGTGGCTTTATCACGAATTACTGTGGTTTTGTAATATGTTCCTTGATAACGTGTTTTTTACAGATAATACATAAAGAAAAAAATATGCAAAGTTGAATACTGCAATCACAAAGCCGCAACAATTTGGACTGTCAAAAAAGTCTCATATAAATGCACCTTGATGCTCTGTTCACACATTGAGGTAATGTTGTGATTGGGCACCTTTATAGCAATCTGCACCTGTGTATTTTCTGGCTTATTTTGTAGCATGTGTGGCAAGAACAGTGGGGGTACAACCACATAGTGTGATCGTGTGGCGGTTGTGATAAAGACATACCACGGTCAAGTCTCGCATGGCTGAATGAGCCACAGCAGACTTTCATTAAGGCCTCTTTCACACTACCGTTTTTTTTTACCGTTTTGCGGTCCGTTTTTTGCGTTCCGTATACGGTCCGTATACGGAACCATTCATTTCAATGGTTCCGCAAAACAAACGGAATGTGTTCCGTATGCATTCCGTTTCCGTATTTCCGTTTTTCCGTTCCGTTGAAAGATAGAACATGTCCTATATTTGGCCGCAAATCACGGTCCGTGGCTCCATTCAAGTCAATGGGTCCGCAAAAAAAACTGAACACATACGGAAATGCATCCGTATGTCTTCCGTTTCCGTTCCGTTTTTTCTGAACCATCTATTGAAAATGTTATGCCCAGCCCAATTTTTTCTATGTAATTACTGTATACTGTATTTGCCATACGGAAAAACGGAACGGAACAACGGAACGGAAACGGAACCACAACGGAAGCAAAAAAAACGGAACAACGGATCCGTGAAAAACGGACCGCAAAACACTGAAATGGACATACTGTAGTGTGAAAGAGGCCTAAAGCAGTGCTGCTTTTTTGGTGAGGAAAAAACAAACCCAAAAATGTGTTTTTTGCAACAGTATACATGCGTTTATGGTAGGAAAAACGGCAGCGAAACAGAACTACATGAATTACAAAAATAGTTACATTAAGGTAATTTAACCCATTACATGTATGGCAGATGTCTCTTCAAAGATGGCGCCCACTCCAGAGCAGAACAGGTGCCATAGCTGCTGGGCGCCTGCTATTTCACATAGCAGACACTCGGGGCTAATGTCTGCAATCAATGATGACACTTCTTTCACACTGCCGGCAAGTCCTGGCAGAAGTTACAGCAGGCTGTTTCGGCAGAGAAATGCTTGCCGGAGCTCTCTGAATCCAGCGTTGCCAGACGGTACCGGAATGCCTGCTGGTCCCATTAACTATAATGGCATTCAGTGGAGATCCAGCCACTACCCGGCAAATATTAGTCAATGGGGCCGGCGGGCATTTCAGTACCGTCCAGCACTGCCGGATACAGAGACCTCTGGCAGGAACAGCCTGCTGGAACTCTTGCCTAAGGGCCCATGCCCACGAACGTAAGGGTTCCGTGCCCGTGCTGCGGACCGCATACAGCGGTTCCAAAATACACGGGACACTAGCCGTGTGCATTCCGCATCACGGATGCGGACTCATTCAAGTAGTGCATGCACGGACCGTCGGATGCGGATCGTGGATTCATTTTAATGTTCCACAAAAAATGCGGACAGCACACCATGTGCTACCCGCATCCGTATGTCCATTCCATAGCCCCGCAAAAAACATAGAACATGTCCTATTCTTGTCCGTTTTGCGGACAAGTATAGGCATTGTTACAATAGACCTGCAAAAAAAATGGATGCCATACGGTCGTGTGAATGTAGCCTAATACAGATTGCAGACATTTAACCCCTCAGATGCTGTGGCAGTGGCATAGGCTGGGTTGTCAGCTCCCGGGGCAAGCCAAAAATTGTGCCCCCCCCCCCCCCCACAAGCCTGGGGGCACTCTTTCAACAGATAATGTAGTAGATCACTAGCAGTCCTATGTAACACCACAGATAACACAGTGATAACTCTCTGAGTACAGATAATGTGGTAGATGAGTGCGAGGACCCAGAATACAGAACACGCACAGTGAGACCTGAAGTCTGGGGCCGGTCTGCGGCAGTGTGGGCCAAATTCTCAATCTCCTCCCCCCAAACCTACCATGGAACAGATATTTGGATGGACATTACATACATCACTATTAAATATACAGTAGAATACAGCACCATACCTGTTATATCCAGTGACGTCTCCTGTGATCTAGACTCTTTCCTCAACGTCTTCATTCTGAGATAAGACCGCCATGATACCTTCTTCCAGCCGATTCTCATCTCTGCAGAGTTTCACAGATTTTTTTTTTAGATTTCTCACTTTACTATCATCCTCTCCTTCCTGGTATCTCAACACTGTCATCCTGCTGCCCCCCAATACTGTGCTAGAGCCAGACAGATAGTCCCCCATTCCCCATAATATTATTCCCCCTGTATATTATAATGACACCCTCTGTATTATTATTAATAGCCCCTCTTTATTATTATTATAATGGACCCTCTTTATTATAATTATTATAATAGCCGCCTCCTTATTATTAGTATAATGGCCCCTCTGTATTATTAGTATTTATAATGGCCTTCTCATTATTATTATTATTATGGCCCCCTCTGTATTATTATTATAATGGACCCATCTTTCTTATTATTATTCTTATAATGGACCCTCTGTATTATTATTATTATTATTATAATGGCCGCCTCTTTCTTATTATTATTAAAATAGACCCTCTGTATTATTAGTGTATATATAATGGCCTCCTCTTTATTATTATTATTATGGACCCCTCTTTTCTATTATTATAATGGCCCTCTGTATTATTTATATAAAGGCCTCCTCTTTATTATTATTATTATTATTATTATTATTATTGTTATTATTATTGTTATGGCCCCCTCTTTATTATTAGCATAATCTCCCATCTGTATTATTAGTATATATAATGCGTCGCTCTACTGCCTCATAGGCTTTAATACTAGTGGCCTGAAGCCTATGAGGCACAACGGAGGGGACGGGAGCCATAGGGTCCCGTGGCCCACATTGAAATGCTTGCTGACTGACGCCCACTGCAATTTGTCGCCCGGGGCAACCCCCCCACCCCCACCCTACGCCACTGTGCCGTTGTCATATGTGACCATGGCATCTGAGAGCGGAAAACCTGGGAGCACGGCCCCAGAACGCCTTACCCTCACTTAGATCCGGAAAGGCTTTCATTAGTGGTAATAGAACTGAGCCTATACAAGGCTATTACAGGTATATTCCAATGCAGGCCTCCAGATGGCAGCACTGCATTGGAATAGACTGAATTTTCCATACATGAATTTATAAAATTTATAAAATCACATTAGACTGTAAAAAAATGCAATCTGTTTATTGCAAGTTGAAGTTCCCTGGGGGGGTTAAAAAAAAACTAAAAAATATAAAAATTCTAATCACCCTCTTTCCCCAAAATAAAATAAATACACAATAAAAAAAATAAACATCATAGACATTCCCATGTCCCAGTATGATGTACTATTAATGCCATTTTTTTGTCACTTCGCCTCCCCTCAAAAATTTTATAAAAAGTGATCAAAAAGTCATCTGCACCCAAAAATTACAGTACAGACCAAAAGTTTGGACACACCTTGTCATTCAAAGAATTTTCTTTATTTTCATGACTATGAAAATTGTAGATTCACACTGAAGGCATCAAAACTATGAATTAACACATGTGGAATTATATACATAACAAAAAAGTGTGAAACAACTGAAAATATGTCATATTCTAGGTTCTTCAAAGTAGCCACCTTTTGCTTTGATTACTGTTTTGCACACTCTTGGCATTCTCTTGATGAGCTTCAAGAGGTAGTCACCTGAAATGGTCTTCACTTCACAGGTGTGCCCTGTCAGGTTTAATAAGTGGGATTTCTTGCCTTATAAATGGGGTTGGGACCATCAGTTGCGTTGTGGAGAAGTCAGGTGGATACACAGCTGATAGTCCTACTGAATAGACTGTTAGAATGTGTATTATGGCAAGAAAAAAGCAGCTAAGTAAAGAAAAATGAGTGGCCATCATTACTTTAAGAAATTAAGGTCAGTCAGTCCGAAATATTGGGAATACGTTGAAAGTGTCCCCAAGTGCAGTCACAAAAACCATCAAGCGCTACAAAGAAACTGGCTCACATGCGGACCGCCCCAGGAAAGGAAGACCAAGAGTCACCTCTGCTGCGGAGGATAAGTTCATCCGAGTCACCAGCCTCAGAAATCGCAGGTTAACAGCAGCTCAGATTAGAGACCAGGTCAATGCCACACAGAGTTCTAGCAGCAGACACATCTCTACAACAACTGGTAAGAGGAGACTGTGTGAATCAGGCCTTCATGGTAGAATATCTGCTAGGAAACCACTGCTAAGGACAGGCAACAAGCAGAAGAGACTTGTTTGGGCTAAAGAACACAAGGAATGGACATTAGACCAGTGTAAATCTGTGCTTTGGTCTGATGAGTCCAACCACCGTGTCTTTGTGCGACGCAGAAAAGGTGAACGGATGGACTCTACATGCCTGGTTCCCACCGTGAAGCATGGAGGAGGAGGTGTGATGGTGTGGGAGTGCTTTGCTGGTGACACTGTTGGTGATTTATTCAAAATTGAAGGCATACTGAACCAGCATGGCTACCACAGCATCTTGCAGCGGCATGCTATTCCATCCGGTTTGCGTTTAGTTGGACCATCATTTATTTTTCAACAGGACAATGACCCCAAACACACCTCCAGGCTGTGTAAGGGCTATTTGACCATGAAGGAGAGTGATGGGGTGCTGCGCCAGATGACCTGGCCTCCACAGTCACCGGACCTGAACCCAATCGAGATGGTTTGGGGTGAGCTTGTCGGGTTGTAATAATTCAATTAAGAATTATTAATTATGGTCATAAAAATTATTAATTATAAAAAAATTAAATTTATAAAATTTGTCATAAATTCTTAAAATCATGACCTGGTGAATCGTAGACAACCTAATTGATACAATTCACGTCTGAGGCCGACTATTTCCTCAGATAAATAAGTTCTTTTTGACGTGAGATGACGTTAATGATAAAACATGTAGTTCTGCATTATACAATAATACACAGGTTTATAAAAATATGCAGATTTATTGGATACAAGGTTATAAACATATATAAGTAAATAACACAATGAAACATGCAAATGAATATATATATAGCATTACAAGCTTAACAATACATGTGAGTGGAAATAACTTGTCACATTATAACCAAGCTATTATTAGGTTAGGATATCAAAGTAGGAACATAAGTTATATATATATTACCTCTGTTCAGAGAAAACCTCATGATATCAAGACAGGCATGTCTAATCCTAGACATTAATATGGAATGCTAAATACATTCCACCCCCTTCTAACCAACTACACATCACATGACTTCAGGCATGGGCAGATCCATTCAAGGATATAACTTAGAAGAGATAAGATTAAATGGAAAGGACTTGAAATAAGTCTTTCCTGTGGGAAACCATCACTTAGCTTGGCGAAGAATGTTCTATCAATATATATATATCTAAGCAATTATTTACTGCTTTGCTAGATTATGAGTCTTGATTCTTCTGCAGGTAGAATGAAGTCTCACAATATCCTAAAACTACATCTCAATATGGAGATGATCAATTAATTAATTTATTTATTTATTCGCCAATCTAGATGGTATAATTTCACCCACACTATCAAATTAGTCTTAATAAAATGAAATATCATTTTCTGTATCTCTTACCAAGTCCTAGTAGAAATCTCACTTCTGCTCCTAGGAAAGCTGGGTGGTCCATCATAGCACATCTCACCATGGCTTCCACCTTGATAGACCCCTCTAGACAGCTTTACCTCTCTTTCCTCTCTTTCTTGTGTGTTCCTTTTCTCTGTTCTGTTTTTTATGTCTCCCCCCTGTGTACGGTTTATGAACACAAACTTATCAGTTAGACACACCTTCCTAGTTTGGAAGTTTCCAATCATTGTCGGATGGGTGTGATCATTGATAAGAAATGACATCATAACCTTACCCAGAATGCACTTTTGCTACTGTTGTAATGTCACCTACTCATACCTAGGTGACACTGCTGTGTAAGCTATTTGCATCATAGTATAAAGGGTTAACTTCTGTAAGTCTGAATAAAGGTATAATATACAATTGACCTTAAAAACTTTAATTCAAGGCTATAGGGATTAGATTTGACACTTGTAGCAATTAGAGACAGACCTCTAGGCGTCTTCTCTGAATGTTTTTCACACTGTTTATTTGTGTATCGTAAATAACTTCACTGGCTTTGTTTACTCAGGGATATCAGTACCTCCTCTCATACCAAAGAGGTGAATAATTGTTATAAAACACACATCTTCACAGACACTCTTTTAGAGACAAAGATTCTCCTAATAAGAAATATATATAATATACTGGATACATGTTGTCTTCATCACATATAACAGTATAATATATATTATATGTTCTACTGATTGTCTTATGCTAAGGACTAAGGTTCATTAAATGAATACATGAATATTATATATTTGCTTCATTGATAAATGCCTAATTGTATAGGTAATTATCACCAGCTGCATAGAGCTTATCTTTACCTCCTGTCATAAATTTGAGAGTAGACAAGAAGTATTCTTCTCAGACTGGTACACTCATGAGAAGAATAACACTAAAGGGCAGAAACCTTTGTATGACCTTAATTTGGCCTACTCAAGACATACAAAAATTGTAACTATAGTGGAGCATGGCTCTTAAAGGTAATGAACATCCATCTTGACTAAAAATGAATTGGATATCAATGTATTTACCTATGAAAAGGCACGACAAGCTGGACCGCAGAGTAAAGGCAAAAGGGCCAACAAGTGCTAAGCATCTCTGGGAACTCCTTCAAGACTGTTGGAAGACCATTTCAGGTGACGCTCATCAAGAGAATGCCAAGAGTGTGCAAAGCAGTAATCAAAGCAAAAGATGGCTACTTTGAAGAACCTAGAATATGACATATTTTCAGTTGTTTTACACTTTTTTGTTATGTATATAATTCCACATGTGTTAATTCATAGTTTTGATGCCTTCAGTGTGAATCTACAATTTTCATAGTCATGAAAATAAAGAAAACTCTTTGAATGAGAAGGTGTGTCCAAACTTTTGGTCTGTACTGTATATCAATGAATAGTAAATATTGCCCTGCAAATAAATGAGCCCCACAGCTCCACAGATGTAAAAAATAAATACATTTATGGGGTCAGAATATGGTGATGAAAAATATTTTTTTGCCAAGTTTTTCTTTTTAGTATAAAAACACAAGAAAAGCAATATAAATCTGGTATCACTGTAATCATACTGACCCAGAGAATGGGGTCAGTTTTACCATACAGGGAACGCTGTAAAAATAAATCTTATAAAACTATGGCAGAATTGTGTTTCTTTTCAATTCCAAAAAATGCACCATAACCGCAGGTATGTTGTTTCAAAAACTGCATGGTTTTTGCGGTGTGTTTTTTTGCAGCACGTGTTGCAACACCCTTAGGACCCTAGGGAGTATTGTTAATGGCCGCATGGTACCAAAAATTAACAATACAGACCAACTAAACCAACAGAGCAACAGCCTGCCGGAGTTCATCATATCTGGCATAGTCGGATAATGCCGGGGACCGCCAGATCTCCATTGACTATAATGGGATCCGGTGGTGATTCAGCGGCTTTCCGGCATAAATGCAGGGTTTTGTTCAGACAGTTATAGTGCTGCATGCAGACTTTTTTGTCCGGCCGTCAGCTGGCAACAAGTTACTGTAAAGTTAATCAACCACAAACAACATGGCACTTTCACCTTCCCTCCAGCCGTAGAACACTAGCTCTGAGCCACCAACTGATGGACGCCTCACCGAACCAACCAAGTGCCCAACTATAAGAGTCCAGCCCCAACATTGAGGCCCTCACATTCTCAATTATCAACCCATTCCACCAGCTTCGAGGACCTCCCACCGCCAAGAACGCGCAACTTGATACCTCACCCCCTCAAGTTTGCGCGTTCCTCCACAGTCCCAAAGCTCTCTCAATCCCTCCTTGTAGACCCAAAGACCACAAATCAATACCCACCGCATTAAGGTGAGCCCCATCCGACCTCCAAAATTCCCCCACACCCGCCTCCAACTCCAAATGCCTAACAGCCACTGACCCGTGCCTAGCAACAAATTTGGCAATTGCCCTGTTCACCTTAATGCAGGCTTTATTAATGTGTTCCACCGAACACGCCTCCCGCCATTTCCGACAAGGTAAAATGTTGGACCATACCGTAGCCATATTGGGAAACAATGACCAGAGTCTCTAGAAATCTAATTTGATGTCCCTAATCAATTCCCTAACCGGCCTAATCCCTAAATCATTTCCCCCGACATGTAACGACAAGGTAAAATGTCGGGAGACTGATCCAAAACAGGGAAACTCCCTTATCACCCCCCCCCCCCATAACATACCTCGCAAACCTAGCCACCGCACGACCACGATATCTCTCTGAAAACCAAATTGACGCCTATTCGGCCGAACATCCCCCAAAAAACTAAAGAAGGCTGCAAACAAGCAAACTCTGCATCCTGCACCTTCCATATCAGTCTTAGACACTGGATCCTAACCACTACTCTATCGTGATACAGATCCACAGCTTCCCCCAAAAGACCCCCTACACACCTAACTCTCCTGCACACCAGCTCCCCCAAGCGAAAGGCCCCAAAAAAGGCCAGTGAAAAAGCCAAACTTGAACAAACGTACTTCCCCCAAAGAAGTACACACTATTTCCTCCTGTTGACCAATTTTTAAAAGCATGGCGAACGACACAGGCCTCCTCCTGTCCAATGCTTGCTTACCCCTACTCCAACCTTGTAAAACAAAAAAAAAAAAGCCAAGCCCGCAATGCACCTATTCAATTGCGCGACTGACCATCCCTCCTCTTTTACATGACCAGGAATAACAACAACGGGACCTCCCCTTCATCCACCCACACCCCCATTACCTCACACAACTGTTCCCACCGGCTCCAGGCCTTACCATATTGTCACGGATGATGTTGCAGAAAGCTGGAACTTATAAATAAGCATCCGACTGGCTTGATCTCAAACTAAGGAGCATATGGATGAGCCCTATAAAACCCCTAGAGCTCTCCCTGACTGCTATGCCCATGCAAGGGTCTCTATGGTAGACGATTGCATGCCCACGTACCTAATACTGTGTGACACCTGAAAACCCTATAATAGTGAGGGGACACGACCACCGTCTCCCTGCACTTAATACGGATGGAGTCAGGGTCACCTAGAATCAAGCCAGCAAGGAAACACAAATAAAGGAAAAAGACTTAACTGAGGAAACAGCAGCAGCAGCCTCCAGCAGTGAACACCTCATCCAGAAAGTAGTATAAACCGCAAAGTGAGGCAGTATGGGAGGGAATATAAAGGGAGACAATTAGTCTAAATAGGTGACACCTGGGAGAAGGAAAGGAGATGACAAAGTGAAACCAAAACAAATTATAAAAAATGCTGTTCACAAAATGTTGGAAGACGGCCGGAGCATTCATCAAACCAAAGGGCATAACTAAATTCTCGAAATGACCCTCAGGGGTATTGAAGGCCGTCTTCCAGTCGTCCCCTTCCCTGACCCTGACTAAGTTGTATGCCCCTCTTAAATCCAACTTTTGCCCCAACAATCTGGTTAAACAGGTCCGGCATCAGAGGAAGCGGATATGGGTCGCGAATTGTGATACGGTTCAGCTCCCTGAAATCCAGACAAGGTCTTAAAGAACCATCTTTTTTCTTAACAAAAAAAAACCCAGTGGCAACAGGTGACTTCGAGGGTCGAATGTGTCCCTTTCTCAGGCTCTCAGAGATATAAGTACGCATAGCGACTCTTTCAGGTTGGGAGAGATTGTATAAATGTGATTTGGGCAGCTTGGCGCCTGGGATGAGATTAATAGGGCAGTCGTACTCCCGGTGAGGGGGCAACTCCTGGATACCACTCTCGGAAAACACATCCGAAAATTCAGAGAGAAAAGATGGTACAGTCTTGGTAGAAAACTCTGAAAGAGACACCGTGAGGCAATTTTATTTGCCTTGCTTGCCAATCAATGGTGAGGTTATGTTTGGTGAGCCAGGGTAGCCCCAACACTAGAGGAGTAGGTAATCCACTTAGGACGAAACACGACATATCCTCAACATGAGCGTCACCCACAGTCAAACGGATATTGTGAACTGTGCCCTTTAACGATCTTTGAGAAAGTGTAGCGGAATTGATAGCAAAATCAGGTATATCCTTTTCCAAAGTGCATACCTGGAAACCATGCATTATTGAAAATTGATTATTAATGAGATTGACAGCTGCTCCACTATCTACAAAAATCTCGCAAACAATGTTCTTGCTGTCTAGCGCCAGGTAGGAGAAAACGAGAACTACAAGTAAACGGCAAACCTTCAATTTCCGCATTAACCTTGCCAATAGTAGCAAATGGAACATTTTTAGAGTTTTTTTTTCTTTTTGTTTTTCTTTTATTACCCTCAGAAAACTCCATGAATCTCCTAGAGGGGAAAACATTAGCCAAATGATTTATACCCCCACAACAGAAACAAACCCTCCTCTGAGAGCTGAAACCTCTACTATCAGAGGCAAGCAAACCCAGCTGCATGGCCTCCTCCTCAGAGGGGATTGAGAGAGACTGAGACCCCTGTGCACTGAATGAGACAGCCCCACTGTCCTTGGGCTGAATATGACAGGAAGGAGTAGTCTCCTCACTCTCTCTCTAAGACGCCTGTCAATACGAACAGCTAGAGACATGGCAGACTCTAACGAGGCTGGTCTCTCATGAAAAGCAAATGCATCTTTTAATCTTTTCAAAAGACCATGGCAAAATTGACTTCGGAGTGCAGCATTATTCCAACCAGTATCAGCTGCCCATCTCCGAAATTCAGAACACTATATCTCCACGGACTGTTTACACTGGCATAAAAGACGCAGTTTAGATTCAGCCAGAGCAATACGATCTGAGTCATCATATATCTGCCCCATATATCTGTCTACAAAAAATTAATCCACTGATCGGAGGGGCCGTGCCCCCACCGGCAGCGAAAAGGCCCAAGACTGAGCGTTATCCCTGAGCAGCGAGATGATGATACCCACCCTCTGCTCCTCATCACCAGAAGAGAAATGGGGAAGTAGGCAAAAATTGATTTTCCAAGCCTCTCTAAAGCAAACAAAATTCTCACTACCCCCGGAAAAAGTATCTGGAAGAGAGATCTTAGGCTCGGAACAGACTCCATGAACGCCAGCAGAACTGGTTACCTGAAACTGAGACATAGTTTTACGGAGATCTGCTACCTCCAGTGAAAGACCTTGCATGCGGTCAATCAAGGCTGAAATCGGATCCATGCTTAAGACGCTTATGGCGATTTCTAATGTCACGGATGATGTTGCAGAAAGCTGGAACTTATAAATAAACATCCGACTGGCTTGATCCCAAACTAAGGAGCATATGGGTGAGCCCTATAAAACCCCTAGAGCTCTCCCTGACTGCTATGCCCATGCAAGGGTCTCTATGGTAGACGATTGCATGCCCACGTACCTAATACTGTGTGACACCTGAAAACCCTATAATAGTGAGGGGACACGACCACCGTCTCCCTGCACTTAATACGGACGGAGTCAGGGTCACCTAGAATCAAGCCAGCAAGGAAACACAAATAAAGGAAAAAGACTTATCTGAGGAAACACCAGCAGCAGCCTCCAGCAGTGAACACCTCATCCAGCAAGTAGTATAAACTGCAAAGTGAGGCAGTATGGGAGGGAATATAAAGGGAGACAATTAGTCTAAATAGGTGACACCTGAGAGAAGGAAAGGAGATAACAAAGTGAAACCAAAACAAAGAACGTCATGCAAGAGGTAGAGAAGAACGTCTGCCGGACATTCTCACAGAACTGGCGGTGACACATATGCTGACCATGTACCTGCGCTCATTGAAGCTTGCAAGAGACCCTCTACTGTACCTCCAAGAGCTCCCATAAGGGCCCCAGACACTCTACCCCTTTGCGATCCGCTTCCAGGGCAAGCTGTCGAAAACGCTTCCATTGCGAACGAGAAAGGGTGTCCGCAATACAGTTAGAACTGCCACTACCCATGTGTTAAGCAATAAACAGAGTAACACCAGATGCTGCAACAACCGAACCACCGGAGGTGACAAAGCAGTCAAGCTATTAATTTCCTGCACGACCCCCAGATTATCGCAATGGAAACTAATCTTCCCATTTATTGCCCCATAAGACCACCGAGAGAACTATAGGAAAAAGCTCCAGAAGTGCCAAATTCTTCATTCAACCCTGACTAACCCATGATTCTTGCCAATGATCTGCACACCACTGCCCGTGACAATAAACACCGAAACCAACGCATTCCGCTGCATCCGAAAATAACTCAAAGCATCCAAACCCTCACCCATAATCAATGCTCTACCGTTAAAATTCATCAAAAAAGTAGCCCAAACTTCCAGATCCCTCTTTAACTCTCACCCCAACCTGATAAAATGATGTGACGCCAACACACCTGCAGTAGCCGCCGCCAACCGCCGACAAAATATCCGACCCATTGGCATAATGCGGCACGCAAAACTCAACCTACCCAAATGACTGTAAATCGTGCAAGCTAATTTTTGGTGACCCTCTTGCCTTTTCCACTTCAGCCCGAAAGTCTCACACCTTCTCGTCTGGAAGCCGACGCTCCATTTATTTCCGTGTTTATAACTATACCCAAAATACTCAACTCTGTCGTAGGACCTACAGTCTTGCCGTCTGCTAACGGCTCCCCGAAAGACGCAAAAAACGTTTAGAACGTATTAAACAAACAAACCCGCAAATTCGCCGGACTTAAACAAAGAAAATCATCCAAGTAATGAATGATGGAAGGACAACCCCCCACGTCCATCACCACCCATTCCAGGAATTAACTAAATGCTTCAAAATAAGCACTTGGTGCCGAGCAACCCATCGGCAAACACCTGTCTACAAAATACCCCCATCCCAAAAACAACCCAACAAATGCAAACTATCAGAATCGGAGGTTAATCGGAAGTATCCGAAAAGCCGCTTCAATATCCGTCTTGGCCAATAACGTGCCCGGGCCCAACTTTATCACCCATGCCACAGCCGCATCAAATGATGTATACACCACCGAACAAATTTCGGGATCTATACCGTCATTGACCGAAGCCCCTTTTGGAAAGGATCAGCCAAAACTTGTTCGGCTCTTTCTTTGGCACTAACCCCAATGGTGAAACCCTCAAGTTAACTAACGGCGGCTCCTCAAACGGACCATCCATCCTACCCAGTACAACTTCTTTAGCCAACTTTTCAGAAACGATTTTCGGATGCTCTAATGCCAAACGCAATTTTTTTTGTGAACTAACCACTGGCGCGGGGTTTGAGTGAATACTAAAGTCCTGCATGAAGCCCTTCTTAATAACTCTGCCGCTTTTTTATCGGGGTATCTATTTAAATGCCGCTCCATCTTTTCCACCCGAACCAGAGTCAGTCCCTTTTGCAGTGGCATAAAGCCCTCTTTGTCTATTCCCCTTAAAGCAACGATTTGCTCTGTGATTCCCTGTGAAATTCGAGCACTCATGCTTGAATTTGCATTTTTCCCCGAACCTGCAGCTTCCTTCATTAAAAAGTAAGCACAACCCTTTAGTGGATGCCGCTGCAAGAGTAGACTGCCCATACCCTCCTGAATCCCCCGAAAAGGACTGCCCCTGCCTTCCTGGCGCCATCACCTTCAACCACAAGCCAATATCTTTATGATCCCACCGAATGTTAGGTCGAACTGCTTTCCTCTGCCTAAACTGTTCGTCATAGCGAAGCCAACCCAAACCCCCATAAACACTGTAAGCCTCCCCTATCGCATCCAGATAGCAGAAGAGAGCCAAGCAACACTCAGACTTCTTTCCGATAGCACTCGCTAGGATGGCAAAAGCCTGCAACCAGATGGAAAAAGTGCGCGGGATAAGTCTATACCGGCGCTCATCATCCTCATCCTTTTTTCTCCTCATCCTTTTTTGACCTGTCCAAATTAAAACGCTCTAGCAGGAGTAGTGAGAAAATATCTACATACTCCCCTTTCCATATGCGTACTCCCCTTTCCATCTAATCACCTGCTGAGGCAGATCAAAAAGAGCGACATATAAGGAGCAGAGAGGGACAGAGGGACTTGGGTCAAAAAGAGGTACATTTAATGAGCAGAGAGGACCAGAGGGACTTAGTTCAAAAAGAGGAACTGTCCCTTCAAAAGAAGGATACTTTGGAGTCATGGCCACTGTGTGCAAGGGGCCAGAAGTGAGGTTTTTTTTAGCTGTGGGTCCATGTAAATTTGTTCTATGGTCTCTTATTATTATTTATATCACGCAGTTTCGTGTTTCGCATGAGGGTGTTAAAAGAGTGTAGTCACTATATGAATTCATATATGAATCCCATAACTGTTCTGCAAGACTTCATGTCAAGTGGTCATTTCCCTTTAAAAAGCGCTTCAATCAGTTAAGAGTCTTAGAAATAAACTCATATTGGAGAGTATGAACAATCTCCTTATCTCTCCGTATAATTTATGTTTATGATGGTATTTGCGAAGAAAATAAATCTGTGAAATATTACAACAACCCCTATAGGGTATTGAGCGTTTCTTTCATTTATTAAAGAGAAATTTCTCACCTACCTTTTATCTAATTGCAAAGAGGAATTCGGCTGATGTCATAGATGATAATCTTTGGGACAGTTTTGGAAATATGTTCACATGATCTTATAGAAAAATGTAAATGAATATAGAAATGAAAAAAGCAAAAGCAAAAAGATATTCAAAGCAAATACTAATGATATAGCTTAGGCTTAAAGGAGTTTTCCGGTTTGGACAACCCCTATCAATTGACACTAGATGCCAGGAAATGGCAAGTTTAATGCTTTTTCAAAGAAACACTCATACACCAATATATACATTCACATGCCGTATCCGTTTTGTGGTCCGCACTTTTCGCAAAATGGACATAAGACATGTTCTATAATTTGCGGCATGGATGTGAACAGCACAAGGGTGGCATTTGTGTGCTGTTCACATTTTTTTGCGGCCCCATGTACAATCTGTGAAACATGCGGATCGGACACGTATGGAAAATACAGTCATGTGAATGAGGCCTAAGTTCACATCTACGTTGAGCTTTCCATTCTTCTGATCCATCAGAGGAACAGAAAAATTAAAAATAACTGATCCGTCTTATTTTGAGCATAAATTTGCATCAGTTTGTGTCAGTTCAGTCAGACATCAATTATTTTTGACTGCACAAAAAGTCCTGTATATAGGACTTTTTCTCCCATCAAAAATAACTGTTGTATGACAAAACTGACACAAACTGATTCAAACTTATCACAAACAGTGGCTTGTTCTGAATAAAGCTATTTCGAACCTCAACTGTGAAAGTAACCTTACAGAGGCAGATGCTTGTCTATGTTTATACACACACACTAAGTGGGGTGGATTATTGAAGATATCCACCAAATAATACTGCGGTGTATAAAGTAATGATGAATAAGAGATAAATGTGTTGGAGATTAAGTTGTTCATAACAGCAAGAGCTT
Source organism: Bufo gargarizans (assembly GCF_014858855.1). NCBI lineage: Eukaryota > Metazoa > Chordata > Amphibia > Anura > Bufonidae > Bufo > Bufo gargarizans. The sequence goes on from NC_058090.1 coordinate 49,907,430, forward strand.
TTATATAATTTTATATCTATTATATTTGTTAATTTTTACGTTGAATGTGAAGGTATATGAAGATACTTGTAAAATGTATGATTGGAAACTTTATGTTTATGCAATGTTGGGATTTGATCCGGATCATCACCGGCTCATATATTGAGACAAGCTGGGCTATTTAAAGGGCCCCACTGCGCATATGCGTAGTTGTCGCCCCTGAAGAAGCGAGGCAGCGAAACCCGGGTCGGGCAGAAACGAGACGATTGTATCTATTGATATATGCCTTTTGTTGATCGACTCTTGTGAGTACAATAAAACCTTTTAAAAACATCAAGCCAAAGGGTGCTTCACTATTGTACCAATTTCCTTGAACCCTATAGAGGAAACTATCTGTGGAAGATCAGACCTTTTTGGGTGGAAAGGAAAGGTGCTGGAGCCCGGCACCATCCACTGTTGACCGGAGACTATTGTCCAGAGCAGCGCAGTTCCAAAAACTTTCATTACCTGCATTTCCAGTGTGAATACCTACCACACTACTCCGGAACCAGCAGCAGCGCAAGTAATCTGTCCGTGCTAGGATACAGGACTGACTTTTTTCATTGTTGTGAAGTATGGTGGTAGGGGCATCATAGTTTGGGGCTGCTTTGCTGTGTCAGGGCCTGGACGGATTGCTATCATGGAAGGAAAAATGAATTCCCAAGTTTATCAAGACATTTTGCAGGAGAACTTAAGGCCATCTGTCCACCAGCTGAAGCTCAACAGAAGATGGGTGTTGCAACAGGACAATGACCCAAAGCATAGAAGTAAATCAACAACAGCATGGCTTAAACAGAAGAAAATACGCCTTCTGGAGTGGCCCAGTTAGAGTCCTGACCTCAACCCGATTGAGATGCTGTGGCATGACCTCAAGAAAGCGATTCACACATGGGAAAATCCACATAACAAAAATCACCTTGTTGGCAGTTCTGCCTCCAGCAGTCCATAGCAGGCTTTTAGGGGGCCCGTTTCACTTACAGACGGGTCTCAGCCCTCCAGCACAGTCTGAGCTCCACTGTCAGACTGAGGTAATCCCCCTCACCTGGCAGTGCTGGCTGGTTTTTAGGCCTTGCAAAATCTGGCCTGGAACATGGGGAGTAGTCACCCACCCAGCACTTTGACTACTCCCAGTAAGAGCTGTCCGGGATAAGCTATACAGCCATACTAAGTATTAGGTGTCAAAAAGCAACTGCTGCTGACACATAAAAAACAGCTCTTACTCCACCGAGGCCAGAAACCTTGGTGACACGTACCTATCATCCACGATGATTCCTTCTTACAATATATATATTCATATATAAAGATGACTACATGCGTCGTTTTTGTAGTTTCTTTTTAACATTTTATTTTTCTTTCTACAGTGCTGTGTGAGGCTTCATTTTTGCATATTATTTGTGAGTACTTTTTATTCATTTTTTTATTAGCAGATAAGAGAAAACAGCAAATCTGACAGTGTGTTTTCTTTTCTTTTTTTTACATTGCTCAAAACGCAGAATAAATTAATAAATCACACTGTAATTGTTAGTTTGGGTTGTTACGATTATGGCGATGCCAGATATGTGGAGAGATTCTTTTTTTTCATTGAAAATAATTTTTTATAATTAGAAGTCCCACAAGGGGACTTTGACATAAGATCCTTTGATCACTCACATAATACACTGTACTACTTTTATAGTGCAGTGTATTATGCTGTCAGTAGAAAACTGACAGGCAATCTGTCTTTTCTGTTTAATAAATTCGGCAAAGTCCCGAAAATTGATGTGCTGATGGTAATGACCACCTATGCACTAAGCTCGTTGAGCTTAGTGCATGCGTCTTGATTACCTCTAGCGCAAGAAGCGTCCTCCGTTACCAGGCAGCCAGCCTTGATCGACAGTAAACCGCTCACACGTAATATAATGTACATTTCACAACATTTTATATTGCATTGTAGTTTAGTCTTTTTTTAATTTTGCTCTGAGACTTCAAGGAAAAAATGTTTCAAGAGATGTCACTCACTGTGTCACATATGCTTGAAATGTTATTTACCATTGTCAAGCACCATACAGAAGCGCTTACTAATTATACATAGCCATATTCTTCATACATCATGAGACTTTTTTATGTATGGTATGTATGTAAAAATGATGTTTTTATACCCGACCCCCTTTAAACTCATTGACTGAAACAAGTTAAATTCAACTTTAAAACTACACTTATCAACAGCAACATTTTGCTCCTCTGTCAGCCCTATACAACTAATGAAACTACTGACAACCAGATAAAGGGACGGTTCTCCATGTGAAGTTTAAGACTGTCATAGAAAGGTCATTCCATCTTTGAGGAATCTGTCGTCTAAAGGCTCCAGACATAATGATAGGATGTGGTAAGTTTTTATGACTTTTTGCTTCTAATGTTCAAAGTGGGACTAGAATGTCATGTATTAGTAATAGTACATTAGAGAATTTCCTTCATAAAGGTTTCCTATGTTTCTCATTTGCTACTAATACAAGAAATAGGGAAATAATTCAGACATGCCAATACACCCACAGCTTAACATAACTGCAATGTAATCGATCGGTGGGTGAGAAAGGGTTAAATATTATACACTGCATATGGACTGTCCCATCACAGCACAGCTTTCATTTCTTATAGGGCTCTTGAAAAATGAAAGCTGCTCTGTGATTGGTTGGTAGGGGTAACAAAGGTCAATTTTTTATAAATCTTCTTCTAAGGCTACATTCACACGAACGTATGTGTTTTGTGGTCCGCAAATTGTGGATCCGCAAAACACGGATACCGGCCGTATGTGCGTTCCGGCCCTATGATAGAAATGCTTATTCTTGTCCGCAGTTGCAGACAATAGGACATGCTTCATCTCTTCTGCGGGGCCGCGGAACGAAAGCATGGTGGGCTGTCCGCATCTTTTGTGGCCCCATTGAAATGAATGGGTCCGCACCCGTTCTGCAAATAGGCAGAATAGATGCGGACCCAGAAGCACGGTTGTCTGAATGCTCTTCCTAAGATACATGTGGATGCTGTAACGCATATCTCTGAATGCTGTAGTTTCACATTAGCGCTATGGAGATCCAGCAGGCTGTTCTGGCAGGGAGCAGCCTGCCGGGTCTCTCTGGATCCAGCTTTGCCGGAAGCTACATGAATGGCGCCTGGGCCCATTAACTATAATGGGGACTGGTGGAAATGTGCCTGCAACTGCACAGCTGTATTTGTCTGGCCAATTCTCAGCATAGTTACTGGGATGTGGCCGGGTCAGCATTCATGTAACTTCCGGCAATGCCAGAGAGACACGGCAGGCTATTCCAGAAGGGTTCTCCTAAATGCTAGTGTGACATTAGCCTAAGCAGCTCAGGCAAGATGGCTGCCCCCATAATAATGTACATGTAATAAAAAATATTTAAAGTCTACAATCAGGAAATAAAACAGATAAAAAAAGAATTTATAGGGCGAAATTTATCAGAACTGGCGCTACTGTCCATAGAATCCAATCGGATTGATGCTTTCATTTTCCAAAGGAGCTCTGAAAAATAACAGATACAATTTGATTGGTTGCTATGGGCAACTAAGCCAGTATTTATGAGCACCAGTTTTGATAAATGTACCACATATGCAGCATGAGACTGAAGTCCCTTGGGCCCACCAGAGGAAATGATTCTGAGCGTCCACCCTCTGTGTATATAGGACCTTAAAGGGACACTGACAGGCCCTATAAACATATTTAGTTATTCCTATGCAGTCATAGATCTATTAAAGTGTATTCCAATGATATAACAGTACCCCCTGTCCGCATTGTAAACCATGTAAAAACAACTTTATATTCATCTGTCAATCACATTTCTTTATGCCCAAGGGGCGTTTTTTCTCATACCTTTGTGCCCAGCCGCGCCCCAACTGTCGTTTCCTACCGCCGCCCAGCTCATTATTATTCACTGCGCTGGGCGGCTCTTACATCCGCGTCCGTATTGACCAGCTCTATAAACATATCACATGACCTAACCCCTCAGATGAACACCGTAAAAAATAAAAAACAAAAACTGTGCTAAATAAACCATTTTTTGTCACCTTACATGACTAAAAATACAACAGCAAGCGATCAAAAAGGCATGTGCCCACCAAAATAGTACCAATCTAATCATCACCTCATCCCGAAAAAATGAGACCCTACCTAAGACAATCTCTAAAAAAATAAAATAAAATATGGCTCAGAATATGGAGACACTAAAACATTATTTTTTTATTTTAAAAAAGCTGTTATTGTGTAAAACTTAAGTAAATAAAAAAAAGTATACATATTAGGTATCGCCGCGTCCGTAATAACCTGCTCAATAAAAATATCACATGACCTAACCGCTCAGGTGAATACCGTAAAAAAATAAAAATAAAAACGGTGTAAAAAAAGGTTGTTTTTTTTGTCACTTTACATAAAGTGTTATAGCAAGCGATCAAAAAGTAATACGCACCCCAAAATAGTGACAATCAAACCGACATCTCATCCCGGAAAAAAATGAGCCCGTACACAAGACAGTTGCCCAAATTTATAAAACTATGGCTTTCAGAATGTGGAGACACTAAAGAATCATTTAAAAAAAAAAATGCTTTGTTATGTAAAAATATAGTCATATTTGGTATTGTTGCGTCCGTGACAACCTACTCTATAAAAATACCACATGATCTAACCTGTCAGATGAATTTTGTAAATAACAAAAAATAAAAACAGTGCCAAAACAGCTATTTCTTGTTACCTTGCCTTACAAAAAGTGTAATATAGAGTAACCAAAAATCATATGTACCCTAAAATAGTACCAACAAAACTGCCACCCTATCCCGTAGATTCTAAAATGGGGTAACTTTTTGGGAGTTTCTACTCTAGGGGTGCATCAGGGGGGCTTCAAATGGGACATGGTGTCAAAAAAACAGTCCAGCAAAATCTGCCTTCCAAAAACTGTATGGCATTCCTTTCCTTCTGCGCCCTGCCGTGTGCCCGTACAGCGGTTTACGACCACATATAGGGTGTTTCTGTAAACTATAGAATGAGAGCCATAAATATTGAGTTTTGTTTGGCTGTTAACCCTTGCTTTGTAACTGGGAAAAAATTATTAAAATGGAAAATCTGCCCAAAAAGTGCAATTTAGAAATGTTATCTCTATTTTCTATTAATTATTGTGGAACACCTAAAGAGTTAACAAAGTTTGTAAAATCAGTTTTGAATACCTTGAGGGGTGTAGTTTCTAGATTAGAGTCATTTTTGGGTGGTTTCTATTATGTAAGCCTCACAAAGTGACTTCAGACCTGAACTGGTCCTTAAAAAGTGGGTTTTTGAACATTTCTGAAAATTTCAAGATTTGCTTCTAAACTTCTAAGCCTTGTAACATCCCCCAAAAAATAAAATGTCATTCCCAAAATGATCCAAACATGAAGTAGACATATGGGGAATGTAAAGTAATAACTATTTTTTTAGGTATTACTATGTATTATAGAAGTAGAGAAATTGAAACTTAGAAATTTGCAAATTTTTTTAATTTTTGGGTAAATTTGGCATTTTTTTAATAAATAAAAATGATTTTTTTTACTCCATTTTACCAGTGTCATGAAGTACAATATGTGACAAAAAAACAATCTCAGAATGGCCTGAATAAGTCAAAGCATTTTAAAGGTATCACCACATAAAGTGACACTGGTAAGATTTGCAAAAAATGGCCTGGTCCTCAGGTGAAAAAGGAGCCCGTTCCTTAAGTTCCTTAAGTTAAATGGCTTTTCTGGGATATTTTATATTGATGGCCTATCTTCAGGATAGGTCATCAATATCTGATTGGTGGGGTATCCGACTCCCGGAACTCCCGCCAATCAGCTGTTTGAAGAGACCAGAGCACTCGGTGACCATTGCGGCCTCTTCCTAAGCCTTCCTAACACTGGGTTCACACCTGAGCGTTCTGAAAGGAGCGCTCTGTATGCGCGATTGTAACGGCGTTTGCAATCGCGCATACAGAGACAAGCGAACGCCCATTGTCGCGCGTTCCCGAAAGTCTATGTATGGGAACGCGCGACAAGACGCCCCAAAGAAGCTCATGTACTTCTTGGGGCGTCAGGTGTTTTACAGCGCGATCGTACGTGCTGTAAAACGCCCAGGTGAGAACGATTCCCATAGGGAATCATTGATTTCTCCTTGTTGAGCGTTTTACAGCACGTAGGAACGCGCTGTAAAACGCTCAGGTGTGAACCCAGCGTAAGGATCCCAAAGATAGGCCATCAATATGAAAGTCCTGGACAAGCTCTTCAACAATGAAAGTTCCTACAGAATGAATGAGACCTTGAAAAGCATGAAGAAGTGACTGAAAAATGATATTGGAAATTGTATAACTATTCGTTATACAAAGAATTACCTTTATTTGCTGAAAATATAATGTCCCTTTAAGCGTCTCCATTCAGGTTCCATTGCTGCTCTATGACAATAGGGATGTCAGAATAGTTTGTGACTTTGCTCTAATCCTGGTGACAATAATAAAGGAGGAGACAGTATTAATCTGCAGCCCTATAAAATATAGACCAAATAGTGTAAGGGCCAAGTTGAACATTCTGACTATCATGGATCTCAGTGTGAACTGCAGGGGATCGAAAATTCACCCTAATAAATATGCTTACAGCGGGCACAAGAACGGGTAACAGGGAGAGATACGCATTATCCTTCCAGCCGAATGCTGTGCCATTAATTACACCATTGCACACAGATTTGCACCGTTAATGACCATCCAAATGGTGAGATTTACTCGCCTGTTTTGGTGCATTCTGCACTTTTTACGAGCGCAGTTCACAGAAAACCCACTGAAAGGTTGCTCGACGCTTTCATGAATCAGTCCTTTCGCATGCCATTGAAGCCCTCATAAAATTAGTGCGCTTCATATGCTAGCAATTATTGGTCCGCTTTAGAAAAGCATTACACACTGTTTGCATTGGGTTTTTTAGAGGCACGTTACCCATAAAAAAGTGTGGAATTCACCCAAGCCCAGTGCCACAGCTTGAAACTCATTAAACCTTTGTGAACAGGGGCTGACGTCAAAATTCTGCATCTCAGCAAGGGAGAGCGGCAGGCCGGGGCTTGGCTGCTGATGGCTGGGCATCTTAGACTTACTTCACATTTACAGGGCACTGGGGTATAGCTCCTTATATATATGTTTTATACCTATACAGTACATATTATTTACTGCCTCGGTTTATAGGGGAAACTTTGGGCCACTCCTGTTTGTTACCTAATTCTATTTCCAGATGCTCTTAGATTCTAGCTTTGGTTTGGCAGAACACAAAGTATTTAGAGACATGTTTTTATTTTTGCCCCTGTTTAAAGTTAGTAGCACAGGACGTGCTGTAGGCAATTACATGTGCTTCTCTTGCTTGCTCAGTAACTTCATGCAGACACTGCTTTCTGACTAAGGCCAATATTATATTTTAATGAAAAAAGTTTGATCGAACGAAAAAATGTATCCGCTGTTATTGCCAGGGAGAGTTGCAGCCACCCTTAGGCCTCATGCACACGACAGTTGTTTTTCTCGGTCCGCAAAACGGGGTTCCGTGATCCGTTTCCGTTTTTGTTTCCGTGTGTCTTCCTTTATTTTTGTAGGATTACCAGACATGAAGGAAAGTAAAAAAAAATCTAAGTCAAGTTTGCCATGCAAATGATAGGAAAAAAAACGGACGCGGACGTGGATGACAATCTTGCGTGCCTCCGTGTTTTTTCACAGACCCATTGACTTGAATGGGTTCGCGAACTGTTGTCTGTGAAAAAAATAGGACAGGTCATATTTTTTTTCACAGACTGGAAACACGGATCACGGACGCGGATGACAAACGGTGCATTAGCCGAGTTTTCCACGGACCCATTGAAAGTCAATCGGTCAGCAGAAAATCACGGAAAACGGAACAACGGACAAGGGACACAACAACAGTCGTGTGCAGGAGGCCTAAGGCCCCCTTCCCATGGGCGTCGCTGGTGAGGGCTGTATGCGTTCAGGGTGCATTGCGGGAAACCCGCGCGAGTAGGCACGCAATTGCAGTCATGAATGTGGTACCCAGACCCGAACCTGGACTTCTTCACTGAAGTTCGGGTTTGGTGTTCTGTAGATTTTATTATTTTCCCTTATAACATGGTTATAATGGAAAATAATAGCATTCTTTAATACGGAATGTAGAGTAAAATGTCAATTAAGGGTTAAAACATAATAAAAACATAACTCACCTCATCCTGTTGTTCACGCAGCCGGCATCGTCTTCTTTCTTCTTCTTTCATAACCTGCAAAAGGACCTTTGATGATATAATCGCTCTAGCCACGTGATGACATCATCGCAGGTCCTGCTGAATGAAGATAGAAGGTCCTTTTGCAGATCCTGAAAGAAGAAGAAAGATGATACCGGCTGCGCGATCAAGTGGAGGAGGCGAGTTAATATATATTTTTTTAACCCCTCAAGGCACATTTTACTAAGTATTCTGTATTAAGAATGCTATTATTTTCCATTATAACCATGTTATTAGGGAAAATAATACAGTGAATAGACTTTAATGGGGTTCGGGGTTGTTCATCCTTATCATCTCCTAGCAACCATGCGTGGAAATCGCACAGCATCCGCACTTGTTTGCGGATGCTTGGGATTTTCACACAGCCCAATTCATTTCTATGGGGGCTGAGTTGTCTGAAAAAAGCTGAATATAGAACATGCTGCAATTTTCACGCAACGCACAAGTGATGAGTGCAAATCACCGCTCATCTGCACAGCCCCATTGAAGTGAATGGGTCCGGATTCAGTGCTGGTGCAATGCGTTCACCTCATGCATTGCCCCCACGCGGAATTCTCGCCCGTGTGAAAGAGGCCTTAGAGTAGAGCCACATGGGGAAGCCATGCTGCGATTGTGACATGACCACGTGGCCGTACGAGTCGCAGCAGGATCTAATTGACTAATTGGGACTGCATTGTTTTATCAGTCTTCTGCGGCTCATGCGGCTGCTCGGTATTTAGCTGCAAAGTGGTCGAGTCGCAACTGCAGCATGGCGTTGCCGTGTGGCCACACCCTTAGGCCTAGTTCACACGAACGTCTGGCTTTTATAGTTGTTTGCGTTTTTTAGTTACGTTGTGTTTCCGTTTCCTTTCCGTTTTTTCCTTTCCGTTTTTCCGTATGCCATGTACAGTATACAGTAATTACATAGAAAAAATTGGGCTGGGCATAACATTTTCAATAGATTGTTCAGAAAAAACTGAACAGGTACGGAAGACATACGGATGCATTTCCGTATGTGTTCCTTTTTTTTGCCGACCCATTGACTTGAATAGAGCCACGGAACGTGATTTGCGGCCAAATATAGGACATGTTCTTTCTTTCAACGGAACGGAAAAACGGAAATACGGAAATGGAATGCATACGGAGTACATTCTGCTTTTTTTTTGCGGAACCATTGAAATGAATGGTTCCGTATACGGAACACAAAAAAACGGGCCGTACACTCGTTCGTGTGGACTAGGCCTTATATTTGACCTTGCGGGTAAGTCCACATGGACTATAAAATACAGCAGAAAACTGCGGATTTAGCTGGGGATCAGCGCTAAACACCTTTACAAAATATACATGTATTTAGCCTCATTCACACATCAGTGTTCCCTATACGTGTGCTGTACGTGTTCTCCACAGACAGGACTCGTCTCCATTCATTTTAATCTGGGTATTCACACATCAGTGTTTTAGCTCGGTCCGTGTTTTTAGCACGGATGCATGCTCTATTTTGTCTGTGTTCACGGATCCATCACGCCCATTATAGTATGCAACATGGAGGCCATCCGTGTTTCAGCCGTGTTTCATGGAACATTAGGAAGAGATGCTTTAAAATAGGTTTTTCAGCTGTTCAGTGTCAGTGAAACACAGATAACACACAGACCAAACACGGATCTCTCACAGACATCTTCACGGAGGCATCACTGACCACCTTTTCACGGATTTAAGCACGGACGTGAGAATGAGGCTTTACTTGTGTTTTTTGCTGTGTAAATTGATGCGCTGCAGAGTTCAAATCTGCACGGTTTATGCTGCAGATTTTTCATATCGCGGTTGTGTTCGAGTACAGCAAGACCGAAAGGGACACCACAGGATCAAATAAAAAAAATATAATGTTCAGTGGGTCTGTATTCCTAATGGCCATGCTGTATTGAAGGCCATTAACAATGCAGAATGACTAAACAGTGTGGTCTTCACTAGGCCCCTTTCACACGAGCGAGTATTCCGCACGGGTGCAATGCGTGATGCGAACGCATTGCGCTGGCACTGAATCCGGACCCATTCAATTCAATGGGTCTGTGTACATGAGCATTGTTTTTCATGCATCACTTGTGCGTTGCGTGAAAATCGCAGCATGTTCTATATTCTGCGTTTTTCATAGAAGTGAATGGGGCTGCGGAAAATCGCATTACATCCGCAAGCAAGTGCGCATGCGATGCGTTTTTCATGGATGGTTGCTAAGAGATGTTGTTTGCAAACCTTCAGTTTTTTTATCACGCGCGTGAAAAACGCATCAAAAAACAACTGAACGCAATGAACTTGCTTGCGAAATCGCGCATTTTTAACTGAACGCACCCGGACCTAATCTGTATTGCTCATCTGCAGGGGGACTCAGTTAGCAAGAACCAGCTACAGCCTGAATGGTTGCATGGTACTTGACCGCAGTGACACGGTCCTACCCTTACACATGTGGATTTTAATGCGGATTGTTGCACAGAAAAACAGCGAAATCCTCCCACAAATCCACATTAGATTTATTTACGTGTCCAGGTCTCCAGATCAGAAGCCACTGATACGTAGTATCTCTCTACTCTGGCTGATGATGTCCATAGATTCTAATTGGGCATATGGATACAATTTGTTCCTGATGCCCCTTAAGTTCCATCCATACTGCACCCACATAGCACACGGACTGATTTAGAGTAAATGGTGCAATGAGCTGAGCATTCAGATGTGTAGAGAAGCTGGAAGAGACATTAGTCAGCTATCGAACACGTAAGGCCAACTTGGGCCAAATAATAACATTTATTTTTTCTAAAAGGAAAACCATCAAATAATACAAAACCTTTCCAGTCATATGGGATGTTCTTCTGCGTTAGGATGATCTGGTATATACACCAGGTTACCCCTGCCACAGTGTCAGATTCAATGGCGGCCTTTCAAGTAAGGAAAGTAACAAACAACCATGTTTATATGCCCTTCAAACATCATATAGTCTACTTGGGCCACCTGACAGTAGATGGAATAAAACTACAAAAAAGTTTTTCTTCTTCTAGAGGACCATGCATTACATAGATGGCCTATGTGTAGTCCTTAAATTGCTCTGAACAATTACTGGACGAGTCCTCTCAGGTAATAACAGGGGGTCCAGCCCCTGGTTAGCACGTCATCAGGGGACTTCTAACTAGATATCACTTTAAGATTATACCAGGCTAAACCATTTATCATCTATCTGATAAATGTAAGACTGATGGAGGTGCAAAGACTAAACCAGGGCGGCCAAGATCTATGGCACTGATGAAACCGGCTGAGCACTCCATTCAAGGTCCTTCTTGCTGTGATTGGACATCCACCGATTCCAGAATACTCATTTCAAACTGGCCATACAACATAAGATACAAATGTAAACAAAATGTAAAATAAAATTTGTCTGAAATGAACAACTTTGACGATTTCTGCAGATTGTCATTTTAAAATTAGGCTCAATGATCGTTCGGGATGGCAGACATAGAGTACTGTCTGTAAAAATGTCATCTGTCGGGTTCGATTTTCTTGCCCATTCTTGGCTGAAGGTGCGTGGTGTTGATCAGTAGACTTGAAAGCTTAAATCAGCTCTTCTGGCTCCAGCCTGGCAATGTTAACCTAGTAGGTGAGAAAACCAGCACCCACAGCGTCACTGAAGCAATGTTACCTTTAAAGGGGTGAAAACACATCAGCATTGATTACTGTCATAAATGGACCTGCATTTCCTTACTCCAGTGACTGTAAATTGAGTCTCTGTAGGTGCCATATAAATGTATTACCATGGGAATCAACATCAACCGAAGTTTACTTATTGCATCAGTCAGCATATATATTAACTGGAGCCCTGCTCAGATATAATTGGGATAGTTATCGAAAGTGGCAATGCCAACTTGGCAACTCTAAACACAAAATCTCAACTAGTTAAAGATGAGTTCAGTTCATTCATGTTTTATTGTATGTTGCCTAAAGTGAGCAAAAAAAATAAAAAATAATGAAAATCTGCAGAGGTTCTGGTATTTTTTATTTCTGTGAAGTGAATGTATTGTATTCTTGAAATGCCTGTGGAGCCAGTCATAATAAATTGGTGAGCCGATATTGTAATGCTAATGGTGCCACATAGACTGGAGGAACCTGTAGTTTGGAGAGGACTATGGCACAGTTTTCTAGAAATGCTTTGTGACCTGCACCGAGATCATTGTACAGGGAAGGGGAGGTAGTGAGCTGTAGGTGCCGCGAGCCGCAGGGGCAGAGTGGATGATGGTAGAAGTTGCACTCATACTGTAGTTTGGACGCTTCCTGGACTATCGAGTGATGGGAAGGATGCACCTCTTCTTCACTTCGGGGCACACCTTGGTAATTTTGGGTTATCCTGTCTGGTCGTGTTGAGGGGTGCTGTGAAATGCAAGACAGGGTCCCTGGCATATGCTGGTTGATGAGGATGTTGGTGTAGTGTGTTGGTGCAGGCAGTAATGACGCCAGGTTAACAGCAGAAGAATCAAATTCAGGTACTGTACATTGGTCACTCGGCATACATGGACTGGTAGTTCTTACACAATGTGCAATCTCCATAGATCTCACAGGTTACATGGCTGCAGTAGTGATTAACAGGCCAAGATGTCTCTTTAACCCCTTAAGGACCCTCGCCGTACATGTACGGCGCTGGTGGACGTGACTTAAGGACCTTGCATGTACGGCGGGCTAATCGGGCGGGTGCAGGAGCTGCACCCGCCTGATTAGCGGCACAGACAAGGCAGTCACTGACAGCCGAGCCCCTGCTACATGTGTTTTCACCGATGCTGGCGTGTTAAACCCTTGTATGCCGTAATCAAAACTGACCGCGGCATGCAGACGGTTCGCGGAGGGTACGGGTGCCCTCCGCTTCCCCATTGGGTCCCCGCGCTGCAGTGGCGGGAACCAGATGACAGAGAAGGCAAGCCCAATGCCTTCCATAGGCATCGGAGCTTGCCTTCTACGGAAGCCTGTGAGATCAAGCCCTTAGGCTGGCAGCAAGCTGACAGACAGCCAATGCATTACAATACAGATTGTATTGTAATACATTGCAGACCCCAGAAGTTGAGGTCTCAGAGTGAAACAAAAATAAAAAGTTGAAAAAAAAGTAAAAAAATGTTTTTCATAATAAAAAAATAAAGTTTCAAGTAATAAAAAATAAAATAAAATAAAACACAAAATTGTAAAAAAAAACAAAAACTGAACGCCGTAGGAAAAAAAAAAAAAAAAACTGTGGTAAAATAATCATTTTTTGTCACCTTACATCACAAAAAGTGCAGCACCATGTGATCAAAAAGGCATATGCCCCCCAAAATAGTACCAATCAAACCGTCACCTCATCCCGCAAAAAATGAGCCCCTACATAAAACAGGCAAATAAATGCTGTTATTGTGTAAAATTTTAATAACTAAAAAAAAGTATACATAGGTATTGCCACGTCTGTAAGAACCTGCTGTATAACAATAACATGAACTAGCCCCTCAGGCAAACACTGTAAAAAAAAAAAAACTGTACAAAAAAAAGACATTTCTTGTAACCGTACATCACAAAAAGATTTACTTCTAACCCTTCTAACGTCCCAAAAAAAGAAAATGGCATTTACAAAAATATCTAAAAGTGAAGTGGACATATGGAAAATGTAAAGTACCGGTAATAACTATTTTAGGAGGTATCACTATCTGTTTTAAAAGCAGAGAAATAAAAATTTTGAAAATGTTTGTTATTTGCAGCTTATTTTTTTTATAAATGAAAATGAAATATTTGACTCAAATTTACCACTGTCATGAAGTACAATATGTGACGAGAAAACTATCTCAGAATGGCCTGGTTAAGTAAAAGCGTTTTAAAGTTATCACCACATGAAGTTACAAATGTCAGATTTGCAAAAAATGACCTGGTCCTTAAGGTGAAAAATGGCAGGGTCCTGAAGGGGTTAAAGTTATTTTCCTCCAACTGTACTTCTCTAGCTGACCAGAAATAGGAGCGTGCAATTCTCTTTCCACTATGCAACCATGGGGCGGCCCACCTCTCTGGATGGTTTACTATGCAGGGCTATGTCTTCACTCCTTCTCTCTCACTTCACTGTCGGGACATCCACTGTCTAGTTCTAGACTGACACCGGCCATACTATCTACGGTAAAAAAAAAATGGATGCGGATGACATACGGATGGCTTCCGTTGGTCATCCACATTTTTTTGCGGACCCATTGACTTCAATGGGTCCGCAAAACATTTTTCGCGGACAAGAATAGGACATGGAATACTTTTTTTGCGGACGGGAAACACGGAGAGCGGACGCGGACAAGAAATGGACGAGTCCACTGCATTTTTAATGGATCCATAGAAATGTATTGGAAACCATCCGATCCGCAATAAAACACTGCCGTGTGCATGTAGCCTAAAAAACATGTGAAACAATGCTGGAAACAAAACACCCATTTGAATAAACCCATTGACTTTAAGGGGTCATTTTTAGGTCTGGATGGTGTCGATTTTAAACACGGGTGGCACCAATGTGAACCCTAACAAATACAAAAAAAAAGCATGCAAATGGATGACAACTACAGGGCATCCTTTTACATCCATATTACATATACTTCAATGTTAAAAACAACATATCTTTCACTGTATGTTTAGTTTTAACTGACAAAAAGCTCTGTCTACCACACTTCTGTGTCTGGCAAAAAAACGGGCAGTGACGGATATCTTTTTTTTTTTTTTTAACATTGAAGTCTATGTAAAATGGATGCAAATTGGTGTCCTTTCGTTGTCAACCATTTGCATACATTTTTGGGTATCTGCTAAACTGTTAAGAGGATGATATAATTGTGAACCCAGCTTCACCTGAAATGTCCCATTGTTGGTCTACTTTTTATAGGTTTATCTGAAATAAAAAAAAAATTGGGCTTTTTATTTAGATGTGCCAAATTAATCATGCATCGTTAAACATTTTGGTAAAAAAATAAATAAAGCACAATTTTGCTATACTGAACTCTGTGAATAAGCGGCAGGGGCAATATTCGAATTTGCGATATTTTCCGAATATGTGGTAGAACATTTCTCATATATTCGTGAATATTTGTATTCGAGATTATTTTCGTGATTACGAAAAATTGGCAATGCAAAAATCGCATAAAGCAAATTCGTAAGAACACATGATTCCTCCCTGCTTCTTGCTTGTGGGCCAATGAGTCATTGGCCCACAAGCAACTTAAGCAGAGAGGAATCATGACTTCAGATGGAAAAAAAATTACGAATATTCTAAAAAATGAATATATAGCACTATATTGAATATAGTGCTATATGTTGAAGGCTGCTTGCAGCCTGTAATTGTGGGAGGAGCGTGCTCCCCCTTTATAAACCCCCTCCTACAAGCAGGAGGGCGCCCGTTGTTGCCTACTTTTCGTGATGAGCAGCAGCCCAGCGCCTGACATCACTTCCGGTCGCCGCGTCAGTGTGTCTCCGGTTCCAGCAGCATTCCCTGTGGTGAGTATAGCCGCTCTGCGGCTGGCCAGGCGCGCCGCCACCGGCACCTCGTTCCTTGGGCTCGGCAGCGCTTGCCCGTCGGCCCCGCTCTGGCTGCCGTTGCAGCCCGATCTGTGTTCATCGCGGGCCTCCCCGCCCCCCGCACCTCGTGCTATTCCTCTGGCGCTCGGCGTCACGGGATGCCGCTCCGCCTGAGGGGCGGGGGGAGGGCGGGGAAGCTGGTCAGCTGGCAGGGACATGTTACGGCAACCCGGGCCGTTATTTCAGCATGGCTGGGGTGCTGTGTTGGGGATTCGCCCCTCAGCCGGCGAAAATTTTGTTTGTTGTTCCCTCCCCAGGTGACTAAGCCATTGCGGGGTCGGGAGCGCCGGCATTGGCGGCTCCCGGCGTCCAAGTGCCGGCCTGCGGCAGTCACCTTTAATAAATGAAGAATGAAGTTCTGCAGCTCGGGCTCACATTTAACCCTCGCACTGCTGGGTTGAATATGGGAAATAAATAATCAAGTTAAGTGCTGCAGCTTGTTCTCACATTTAACCCTCGCACTGCTGGGTTAAAAAAAAAAAAAAAAAAAAAATTTCAGCTGATGGTTAACTCTTGCACTGCTGGGTTAAATTAAATGGAAGAAAAAAAAAAAAAAAAAGGGGGGGGGGGGCCGTTCCCAGTTCCACATCTCCGGTGCTGGGCTACCTGGTCTCAGGGGTAATGCCGCCCTGATTCGCTCAGGGGGCAATGTCTTCCTGAATCACCCAGCTGTGGTGTCTTCCTGAATCGCTCAATGTAATGTCTTCCTGAATCGCTCAGGTGTGATGTCTCCCTGAATCGCTCAGGTGTAATGTCTCCCTGAATCGCTCAGGTGTAATGTCTCCCTGAATCGCTCAGGTGTAATGTCTCCCTGAATCGCTCAGGTGTAATGTCTCCCTGAATCGCTCAGGTGTAATGTCTCCCTGAATCGCTCAGGTGTAATGTCTCCCTGAATCGCTCAGGTGCAATGTCCCCCTGAATCGCTCAGGATGCAATGTCCCCCTGAATCGCTCAGGATGCAATGTCCCCCTGAATCGCTCGGGTGCAATGTCCCCCTGAATCGCTCGGGTGCAATGTCTCCCTGAATCGCTCGGGTGCAATGTCTCCCTGAATCGCTCGGGGGCAATGTCTCCCTGAATCGCTCGGGTGCAATGTCTCCCTGAATCGCTCGGGTGCAATGTCTCCCTGAATCACTCAGGTGCAATGTCTCCCTGAATCACTCAAATGCGAGGTCTCCCTGAATCACTCAGGTAATATTTTCCCAAATCACTCAGGAATGATGTCCGCCCAGCTTCATGTTGGTGTCACGTGTTCACTGGGTCAATCGGGGGCCGGGTGTTCCTGGTTCGTCCAGGGTCATATGTTCCCTGTTCGCTCGGGTTTCATGAATCTCCGTGGTTGGCCGAGCTCCTGGTGTTCCTAAGCGTTCGGGGCTCATGTGTTCCCTGTTGTTCAGGGGTCATGTGTTCCCCGTGTGTGTCAGGTGCCACGGGCAGTACAAACCCGGGTGTCATGTGTTCCCTGGGTCATCCGGACCCGATTCCGGCCCAAGTTTCCCTTGGGTCAGGGTCACGCACCCTTCCCTGCCCAGGGGTCTAGCTGTTCGCATCCCTCGCCGGGTATCGGTCCAAAACCCAGCTTGTTTCACGTATAACAGGGTCTCGGCCTCCAGGATTGCGAGCTAGCTGCGTTCGTTCCGCCAAATCTTCTCCTGGTCCAGGTAAAACCCAGCCACGGGCCTGCTGTGCACCTTGCCACTACGCAGCGTATTTATTGTCACAAGCTCCCGTCCACAGGTCTCCATCTCACCCAGAGATCAGTAGCACGGTCCGTTTTTTTCAGGTAAGTAGCGAACACCTCTACGTGGTCAGACCCATTCCCCCCTGCATCGCCCAAGTGCGAATGTCTTCCCCGAATCGCTCGGGTGTGAGGTCGTCCCTGGATCGTTCAGGGGCAATGTCGTCCCTGAATCTTGGGGTCAATGTCGTCCCTGTGTCGCCCAGGGGTAATGTCTTCACTAAAACACGTAAGTATCATGGTTTCCCTGTATCACCCAGGTATCATCTTCCCAGATCCCTGAATCGCTCAGGTCTCATGTTTTTCCTCAGGTCCCAGGGGTCATGTCTACCCTGAATCATTCAGGTTTGTTTTCCCTGGCTTTTTCTCCAAGTTACAGGTGTCATTTTACCCAGGAACCACATGTGTCATGTCTTCCCTGAATCCTCAGGGTTATGTTTCTCCAATTCAGGTGTCATGTTTTCTATCGCTCATGTCATTCTTCCCTAAGTGACTCAGGGGCCAGGTCCCTGAATCGCTCTGGTGTTATGCCTCCCTTAGTCACTTAGGGGTAAGGTTCCCTGAATCGCTCAGGTGTGGTGTTCCCTGAATCGCTCAGGTGTGGTGTTCCCTGAATCGCTCAGGTGTGGTGTTCCCTGAATCGCTCAGGTGTGGTGTTCCCTGAATCGCTCAGGTGTGGGTGTTCCCTGAATCGCTCAGGTGTGGTGTGTTCCCTGAATCGCTCAGGTGTGGTGTGTTCCCTGAATCACTCAGGTGTGGTGTGTTCCCTGAATCGCTCAGGTGTGGCGTTCTCCCTGATGCAGGTTTTGTTTTCCTTCCTCTTCCAGGTCGGTTGTTCCCAGGTTGCATATTTTCCTGAACAGTCTAGTTATGTATTCCTCTGATGCACACAGGTCAGGTTGGCCTGATTCGCTCAGGCTTCTGTTTTCCCGGCTCTCCCAGGGAGTATGTAGTGGCCAGGTCCAGCCAGATTCAAGGTTCTGCCCGGCCCTCCCAGATGTCCGTCATCTTCATGTAGATGCATATAATTGCCTGCGTTGCTTGGTATTCCATGTCGCCTGAACCGCTCAGGAGGCAGTGCATCGCCCGATTTTCGCAGGTTCCATGCGTCAGCCTGTAATGCTCAGGGATTGGTTCAGCAACGTCCGGCTGGTTCCTGGGTACCCGATTCGTGTCCTGTGTGTCTGGATTTTGTTTCCGCAGGTTTGTTGCATGCTGCGCGACTTCAGGCTCTGATGCTGGCTGTCCAGGGTCACCCAGCAGTTGGCCATGACGCCCAGGCTGCATCCCGGTTCTCCATCACCTCTTTCCAGTGCCACCAGATCGCACCTCTCTCCGGGTCTCGCACTGACGCAAGCTTATTTTTCTTGTAAGCAGGGCCTCAGCCCACCGGAATGTCGATCCATCCTCAGTTATATCGCAGGGCTCCTCCATGCCCCGTCACGCCACGGGCCGGGTTTCAGGTAGGTTCCAGCCGAGTGGCGGCGTGATGCCTCTCCAAAGCTCAGAGCCTTCCTTCATTCATCACGAGCCACCTTTCCAGGTCTGCGGTTATCGCCGGAGACTCGGCAGCAGTGTCCGTTGATTCGGTAGGTTGCAATCCTTTCTATACCATGTTCTTCTCTGTTTCCTGCTGATTCTCAGGTTTCATGTTTTTCCGGATTAGCTCAAATGCACGTTTTTTGCCCATTCACCCAGGTCTAATTCCCGGAGTCGCGCGGTTCACGTGTTTCCTGGATCACTCAGGTCCATGCATTTCCCTGGGTCGCTCGGGTTCATGTGTATTCCTGAGTTCCTCGGGTTTATGTTCCAGAATAGCCCGGGTTCATGTTGTCTGTGTCGCTCGGGTTATGTATGTTCCCAAGTCACTCAGGTTACATTTCCCTGAATCGCTCAGGTTTTGTATCTTTCTGTCTTGCAGGTTGCCAGTATCGCCAGGTGGTATGTTTTCCTGATTCACCCAGGTCACGTATTTTCCGGAATCACTCAGGTTTTGTTTCCTGTCTCCAGGTTGGCAGTTTTCAGGTTGTGTGTTTTCCTTGATTTCTCAGGTTACATATTCCCGGATCGCTCAGGTCTGTGTCCCACAGGTGGTTCGCTTTTGCCTGAATCGCTCAGGTCTTTTGGTCCCACAGGTTGTACGCAGTTGCCTGAATCACTCAGGATCCGTTATTTGCCTGGAACGCTCAGGGTTTCAGCGGTAACCAGTGGCTTCCATAGCCCATTACCACACGCACCGCCACCTGTCATTCAACACCATCAAGCTGTATTGGCCGGCATTCAATACCGTTGGGTGCTCGGGGACCCCTCCGCCAAATCCGTTTCGTATCAGGCCTTCAAAGCCACCCCCAGGGTTAGCGCGGCGGACAAGGTGCGTAGGCAACCAGTGTCGGGCTAGCTTTCTGCAGATTGGCCGTAGGCCTAAACGGTCTCCCTTGGGCACTCAGCAAGCATCATCACCAAGCAGCCATGTACCTAGGGTTCCACGGGCTCTTGGACCGGGGGAGTTCACCTGCGGCACGGTCAACCGAGCGACCCTGCTCAGGCAACATCTCGCCTGGAATTTGGTCCACTTCATACGGTCCATCCCGGCCACCGAGTCCAATCTGGCTGGTCCTCCCACCGAGGTAGAGTTCTTCCCTACGGCCGACTGTTGGTGTTCCGCCAAGGTGCTCCAGGAGCTCCTGGCCTCCCTCCGATTTTCCGCTCTAGACGACCCGGGGCTCCCGATCAACGGTAGGCACCTGCCTTAAACCCTGTTTATGTCAACATCCGTACCCTGGCCGCAGGGCTGGGTTCATGCCTAGCACGACATCCAGGCACTCCTTCTGCTAGGGGCCGCATCCACAGCATCAAGTCATCGGGTGCCGGCGCATGTCATCCGCAAGATGGGTCGTTGGCGGTCGTCCGGCTTCACAAAGTACATTCCGAATCCACGGGCGGAGATCTCCAGAGCCTTTTGATCTTTGGCATTAGTTCACACTATGCTTCAATTAATGCTTCACTCCCTGCTACGTACCAGTTCTCTTTGGCCACTATTCAGGCCGTACCTCGTCACTGGCGCCGGGCACACTCCAGCCAGTTGATCTAGGACAGTCCGTAGGCATGCCTATTCTGTTCCTCGCTTAGCTCCTCCCACAAATATTAGTTTTTTTAGAATATTTGTCATTTTTTTCCATCTGAAGTGAACAGTCATTGGCCCACAAGCAACTTAAGCAGGGAGGAATCATGACTTCAGATGGATAATAATGACAAATATTCTAAAAAATGAATATATAGCACTTGTAGGGATTTGCTCTGGTAGGCAGGGTAAGCAGACGCAATACAGAGGCAAGACCACGGTTGAAAAGCAAAAGTTCAGTGTTTATTCACACAAAAAGGAAGAAAGGGAAAACAATACTTTGCAGGGTCCTGGTGTTAATTCACACAGCAAGAGTCCACAGAACAAAACATGTCACCTGGCAGTCCACAGCAGGCTTTAGGGCGCCTGACTCCCAGCAGGCGGCTCTCATGCGGCTCTCAGCCTTGCAGCATGGCGGAACTCCTCAGCTCCCAAACACAGAGCTTCCACAGCTCCACTATCACCTGGAGGATCATTCCACCACCAGCTGAGCTGCTAGCTGGGTTTTTAAATCCCAGCCCAAAACCTGGCCTGGAAAGTGGGGAACAGCCACTCACCCTGCTCTTTGGCAGCTCCCAATAAGAACCGGCCCGGATCGGCTTTACAGCCACACTAAGTAAAAACAGTGTCAGTGAGCATTAGCTGCCGCTGACACACAAAATTACCGGTTCCTATCTCACCGAGGCCAGGAACCTCGGTGACACGTACCTTCCGTCAATGACGAACCCTTGCGCCTTCCTACATACCCCCCCCCCTTTGTTCAACCCTGAGGGGGTGAACACACACCAGACAGTGTACTCGGGACAGGGCATCCGCGTTTCCCTGTAACCGGCCTGCCCTGTGTTCTACTGTAAACTTTAAGTTTTGTAGAGACAAGAACCACCTGGTGACCAGAGCATTCCTCTCTTTGGCCTGGCTCATCCACTTGAGAGGGGAGTGGTCGGTCACCAGACAGAACTTCCTCCCAAACAGATAATAGAGGAGAGACTCGAGTGCCCACTTGATGGCCAGTCACTCTCTCTCCACTATACTTACTGTACCGGGTCTCCGCTGGAGTGAGCTTACGGCTGAGGAAGACAACAGGATGCTCCTCCCCGTTGACTTCCTGAGACAGTACTGCACCGAGGCCTACTTCGGAGGCATCAGTCTGTACCACAAATTTCCTCTCGAAGTCGGGCATCACCAAAACCGGGGACCCACACAGGGCCGACTTCAAAGCGGAGAAAGCCTCTTCCGCCTGGTCATTCCAGTAGACTATCACGGACTTCCGTCTCTTCAAGAGACCTGTCAACGGAGCCGCTAGAGTGGCAAAATGGGAAACAAACCTCATATAATAGCCCACCATTGCCAGGAACGACTTTACTTGTCTAGAGGTGGCAGGTCGGGGCCAATTCCGTATCTCCTCTATTTTGTTTACTTGGGGTTTGATGACTCCGCGCCCAATGACATACCTAAGGTATTTAGTCTCCTCTAACCCTAGCGCACATTTCTTTGGGTTAGCTGTTAGTCCTGCCTTTCGAAGGGAGTCTACCACGGCCTGTACTTTGGGCAGGTAACTTTCCCAATCAGTACTGTGAATGACAATATTATCCAGGCAAGCCGAGGTGTACCACCGATGGGGACGAAGCACAATGTCCATTACAGGTTGAAAAGTGGCGTGGGAGCCATGCAGGCCAAAGGGTAACGCCTTATATTGGTACAGTCCCTCTGGTGTAACAAAGGCAGTTTTCTCTTTGGCAGCCTCCGTCAAGGGTACCTGCCAGTACCCTTTGGTGAGGTCCAAAACAGAAAAATACCTGGCTTGGCCTAACCTCTCAATAAGTTCATCTACCCGAGGCATAGGATATGCATCGAACTTAGATATTTTGTTTAATTTCCGAAAATCATTACAAAATCATAATGTCCCGTCTGGCTTGGGAATTAAGACTATAGGACTGGCCCATTTACTTTTAGACTCCTCAATGACGTTAAGCCGCAACATGAGCTGCACTTCCTCCGAGTTGGCTTTTCAGCCGAGCCTCGGGTACCCAGTATGGCTTTAACCGGACTTTTGCCTGAGGCTTAGTGACAATATCATGTTGGATTACAGAAGTGCATCCAGGGAGGTCTGAGAACACATCCATGTTCCGACTAACGAACTCCCTGGTTTCCTGAGCCTGTTTAGAGGAGAGGCTGTCAGCAATTTTTATTATGGCAACAGCTTCCTTTGCATCAGACAGAGGAGCCGGAACCTCTTGCCCTAGAAAGCCCGGCCGTGGGCTGTCTTCCGTACAGGTTTCCCTATCCTTCAAAGGTTTTAGTAAATTAACATGGTAAACCTGCTCCGGCTTTCGCCTCCCCGGCTGGTGTACCTTGTAATTTACCTCTCCAATTTTTGCACGTACCTCGTAGGGCCCGTGCCACCACGGTCGGCACCAGAACCAAGACCCAATCACCCAGGTTAAAGTTCCAGACCCGAGCCTGACGATTATAGATCCGACTCTGGGCTCGCTAAGCGGCCTCCATATGCTCCCTGACAAGCGGCAAAACGGTCTCTATCCGCTGTTGCATCTTGGTAACATATTCAAGGATGCTTTTATGCGGAGTGGGTTGTTGTTCCCACGCCTCTTTGGCTACGTCCAACAAGCCACGAGGATGTCTGCCATATAGCAATTCGAAGGGCGAGAACCCAGTAGAGGCCTGGGGCACCTCTCGCACTGCGAACATGAGATAGGGCAGAAGAAGGTCCCAATTCTTTCCATCTTTGGACACCACCCTTTTTAACATGGTTTTTAGTGTTTTGTTAAACATTTCAACCAGTCAGTCCGTTTGTGGATGGTACACGGATGTCCGTAACTGTCTAACATGCAGCAACTTACAGAGTACCCTTATGACCTTGGACATGAAAGGGGTCCCCTGGTCAGTTAGGACCTCTTTAGGTAGCCCCACTCGGGAGAACATCTCCATTAGCTCTTTAGCTATAAGTTTTGCCGATGTATATCGCAGTGGCACTGCCTCCAGGTACCGAGTGGCGTAATCAAGGACAACCAAGATATGTTTGTGTCACCTAGCGGACTTCGGTACTGGGCCTACTAGGTCCATAGCAATTCGCTCAAACGGTACCTCAATGATTGGGAGAAGTACCAAGGGGCTGCGGAACAGGTGCTTGGGGCTAGTTGCCTGGCAGGTCGGGCAAGACTTACAGAACTCGTCCACCTCCTTAAACACACTGGGCCAGTAAAACCGTTGTAGTATCCGGTCCTGTGTTTTCTGCATTCCCAGATGACCCCCGATAACATGCTGGTGGGCTAAGTCTAACACAAGTTTGTGATAAGCCTGGGGCACCACCAACTGTTCAATGGATTCACCTCGCAGCTGGTTTACATGATACAACATACCCTGATGAACCATAAAATGGGGGAACACCGACTCTGCCCCTGGTTGTTGTGGTTCACCATCTACCATTAACACATTTTCCCAGGCTCGGGATAGGGTTGGATCTCGGTGTTGTGCAGTACTGAAATTATCCCCAGAGACATTGAGGTCTGGCAGCTCAGGACCTGGCGGCAAGTCCTCCATGTCTCCTACCATTACACTTAGCGGGATTGTCTCCCCCTCTTCCCCCGAAGTGGCAGTCACCCCTACTGCTGACCCTTCGGACTCAGGTTCCCAGGGTTCTGGTGTTCCCCCTGAGCCGGGCCACTCTGCTAGGGTTACACCTGTCTCATGGGTATCAGTCACTCTCAGAACAGGCCACAGTGCCGGGAAGCCTGGGAAGTCTCTCCCTATTATAAGTTCATAATGTAGACAGGTTGCGACAGCCACCTTGTGGGTCCACCGGCCGGAAACCGTGGACAGAGACACCATAGCAGTAGGGTAGTCTTTTAGGTCCCCATGTATACACATTACCCCTACTTTATGGCCAGTATACTCATGACTCCGTACCAGGGGAGCCCTTACCAGGGTCACCAGACTCCGAGTCCAACAGAGCCTCCACTGGTATGTCTCCCACCTCCACCTGGCGCAGGTGATTCAGTAACTCTGGAGCACCCACTGCACACAGTTTCCTGGCATACAATGATTGATTTAAGCCATAGTTCGTGTCCATAGGTTCCCCCTGATGTAAACAATCAGCTCGAACATGGCCAGGCTCCCGACACCACCAGCAGATTATTGGTGCGGGGTCCACAGGGGTTACATCCCAGGCGGGTTTGGTGGGCACCAGTCGCCGGGTCCTGGGTGGAGAGTTACGGGATTTGACTGCCCCCATCCCGAAAGAACCCCCTGCAAGTTCCGGGTCGCCTCTTAGAACTCCACCAAGTCGACCATCTCAAGCGCATTACCTGGAGAGACATGGCCAATCCATTGCTGGAGAGGGGGTGGCAGAGCCCTCCAGAACATATCTGCTAACAACCGGTCCAGCATAGCAGTGGGGCTCAGCACATCAGGCTGTAGCCATTTTTGCAAAAGGTTGAGCAGGTTATAATACTGGGGTCGCACAGGCTCAGCCGGGTTGAACCCCCACTGATGCACCCTCTGGGCCCGGACCAGCACATTCACCGCCAGTCTTGCCAAAATCTCACCCTTTACCTTTGGGTAGTCGGTTGCTTGATCGTCCGGCAAGTCAAAATACACCCGCTGGGACTCTGATGCCAGAAAAGGAGCGACGACCTCAGCCCACTGGTCTTGGGGCAGCTTTTCCCTGGTGGCCACTTTCTCATACATCGCCAGGTAGGTTTCAACGTCGTCTGAGGGGGTCATTTTAGGGATCACTGCAAGGAACTGCTTTCCGGGCATCGTGGGCACTTGGGGTTGCTCCTGCTGTCTGCAAAGCCATCACGTGTTGTAGCAGCAACTGGTTGGCCTCTTGCTGCTTCTTATTAGCCTTGCGTTGCTGCAGGTTGGTCTCTCGCTGCTGCAGATTAGCCTCCATGAGGGCCTTCACAACAGCCTCTATTTTGTCACGTGACACAGGTTTGAATCTAGCAGGTTTGATAAATGACATACAACCGTGTGCAAACCAAAAAATATTTTGGCGTTCACGCCAGCCTCACTGCGCTTGCCCGCTCCAAGCCACCAATTGTAGGGATTTGCTCTGGTAGGCAGGGTAAGCAGACGCAATACAGAGGCAAGACCACGGTTGAAAAGCGAAAGTTCAGTGTTTATTCACACAAAAAGGCAGAGAAGAAAATACTTTGCAGGGTCCTGGTGTTAATTCACACAGCAAGAGTCCTGGTGTTAATTCACACAGCAAGAGATCACAGAACAAAACATGTCACCTGGCAGTCCACAGCAGGCTTTAGGGCGCCTGACTCCCAGCAGGCGGCTCTCATGCGGCTCTCAGCCTTGCAACATGGCGGAACTCCTCAGCTCCCAAACACAGAGCTTCCACAGCTCCACTATCACCTGGAGGATCATTCCACCACCAGCTGAGCTGCTGCCTGGGTTTTTAAATCCCAGCCCAAAACCTGGCCTGGAACGTGGGGAACAGCCACCCACCCTGCTCTTTGGCTGCTTCCAATAAGAACCGGCCCGGATCGGCTTTACAGCCATACTAAGTAAAAACAGTGAGCACTAGCTGCCGCTGACACACAAAATTACCGGTTCCTATCTCACTGAGGCCAGGAACCTCGGTGACACGTACCTTCCGTCAATGACGAACCCTTGCACCTTCCTACACACTGTATTCAATACAATTACAATTACATTTAGTAATAGGTTCAGATGAAAAAAAACGAATATTGGTTTTTACAAATATATATCACACTATATTCTACATATTCGAGAATTCTAGCAAGCCACCCCAATAGAAAAGTTGCCTATAACCCGCCCTTACTCTATTAACAAGCATATTACATTGCCGATTTTTCACATAAGATAAAATAAATTAAATAATGAAGAATATTCTAATTCACTACAGACTACAATACAGACTACAATATTGCAGCCTTCTCACATTGGCCCACAAGCAAGAAGCAGGTAGGTAATGGGTTCAGATGAAAAAAAAAAAAAGATGAATATTCGTTTTTACAAATATATACAGTCCTGATCAAAAGTTTACGGATGACTAAACCGGAGCAGGGTCTTGCGAAGCCAGAGGTCAGGAACCAGAAGGGTAGTCAGACGAAGCCAGGATCAGGAACCAGAAAGGTAGTCAGACGAAGCCAGGATCAGGAACCAGCGGGGTAGTCAGACGAGGCCAGGATCAGGAACCAGAAGCAGCAGCAGTCTTAGAAGCATGTGCACACAGGAGGACCAAGCAAGGAACTGAAGCCACAGACCTCCTATATATATGAGCTAGGCATCCAGCTCCTCCCAGTGGGAAGGAGAAGCCGCAGGGTGGGAGGCTACAAGAAACCCAGAAACCAAGATGGCCGCCAGCACATGTCAAACAAAGGAGACAGCAAGAAGGTAAGACCATGACAGTACCTCCCCCTCAAGGGCCCCTCCTCCGCGGAGTAAGGAACGGTTTCTGAGGGAAGCGTGCGTGGAAGGCTCGGAGCAAGGCAGGAGCATGGACATCTGCGGAGGGAACCCAGGAACGCTCCTCTGGACCATAACCACGCCAATGGACCAAAAACTGCAACCGACCGCGGACCAGGCGTGAGTCCAGGATATTGCTCACCTCATACTCCTCACGATTGCCCACTTGGACCGGACGAGGCCGAGGAACCGAGGAAGTGAAACGATTACACACCAATGGCTTCAACAGGGAGACATGAAACACGTTGGAGATCCGCATGCCAGGAGGAAGCGCAAGGGCATAGGCTACCGGGTTTACCCTGCGAAGCACTCGGAAGGGACCAACAAAGCGAGGCGCCAGCTTGGGAGTGGGCACTCGAAGGTTGAGGTTGCGGGTGGACAACCATACACGGTCTCCGACCTGGTAGGAAGGAGCGGGCGCTCGTCTGCGATCAGCCTGGAGTCTCTGGCGCTGCGCAGAGACCTCAAGGGACCTCTGGATCTGTACCCAAGAAGCACGTAGGACGGAAAGGTGATCCTCCACAGCCGGAATATCCTGGGGAGAGAATACCTCCGGTAACACGGCAGGTTGGAACCCATAATTGGCCATGAAGGGAGACGTCCCAGAGGAAGAGTTCACCGCCGTGTTCCTGGCAAACTCAGCCCAAGGCAGGAGGTCAACCCAATTGTCTTGGTGATCGGAGACATAGCAACGAAGGAATTGCTCCAAGGCCTGATTGGATCGTTCTGCGGCCCCATTGGACTGAGGGTGGTAGGCCGAGGAGAAAGAGAGATGAATCCCCAACTGGGAGCAAAAGGCGCGCCAGAACCTGGACACAAACTGACTCCCCCGATCCGACACAATCTCCTTGGGCAAACCGTGCAACCGGAAGACCTCCCTGGCGAAAATCGTGGCCAACTCTTGTGCAGAGGGTAACTTCTTGAGAGGAACACAGTGGCACATTTTGGAAAACCGATCCACAATCATGAGAATGACCGTATGGCCTCGGGATGCAGGGAGGTCCACAATGAAATCCATCCCCAGGTGTGACCATGGGCGCTCCCCGGTGGCTATGGGTTGCAAAAGGCCCATGGATGCAACTAGCCCCACACTGCGGTGACCACGAGAGGATCTCGGCCGATCTCCAATCGAAAGTCGGATTATGCTTCTGGAGCCAGGGGTACCCCAAGACCACCGAGTAGTGTGGAGACGAAATAACCTGGAGACAGACCGACTCTCTGTGAACGGCACCAATGGCTATCCCCACTGGAAGGGTCTCATGAGTCACGTGTGGCGGCAGAAGGGGTCTGCCGTCTATCGCCTCAAGAGCCAGTGGGGAACCTCGAGGCTGCAGAGGAATGGAATTGGCGGCAGCGAACACACTATCAATGAACAAACCACCAGCACCAGAGTCCACCAACGCCTGGGTCGTCACCGAGCCCCCGACCCAGGAGAGGACAACAGTGATCAGTGGTTTGTCAACACGGGAAACCGGGGACGAGGAGACTCCACCCAAGATCTGCCCCTGACAGGATCTCAGGTGCGAGCGTTTCCCGGACGGTTCGGACATGCCAACCGAAAATGCCCACCGAGACCACAGTACATGCATCGGCCCTCGCGTCTCCGGAGTACCCTCTCCCCCTCGGACAGGCGAGCAAACCCCAGCTGCATGGGTTCACCCCCAGACAAGTCATCCCCAGGAGGCGTGGGAGGAGAGGGAGGCACGGGTGGGACAGCAAACGTAGGCGCCAATCTGTTAGAAGACCTCCGCAGGCTCTCCTTAAAGGAAGGTCTCTCCCTGAGTCTGGTGTCAATCAAAATCAGGAAAGAAATAAGAGACTCGAGCTCCACTGGTAGGTCCTTAGCTGCAACCTCATCCTTCAAGGCATCCGAGAGACCATGAGAGAAAGCAGCGACCAGAGCCTCATTATTCCAGCCCACCTCTGCTGCCAGGGTACGAAACTCAATGGCGTATTCAGCTACGGATCGTGAACCCTGTCTGATGGACATAAGGAGCTTCGCAGCAGAGGCAGCACGAGCCGGCACATCGAATACCTTCCGAAGAGAAGCAACAAAACCGGAAAACTCAGGCAACCACCGGATTGTTGTTCTCCCATAAAGGGCTGGCCCAGGCCAAGGCCTTGTCCGAGAGCAGCGAGATCAAGAAGCCCACCTTTGATCTCTCAGTAGGAAAGGCATGTGGCAGCAACTCGAAATAAATGCCCACCTGGTTAAGGAAACCTCGGCACTGAGTTGGCTCTCCCCCAAAGCGCTGTGGAAGGGGGGCAGAACCGGTCATACCCCGAGACACCGCAGGCGCAGCAACAGGTGTCGGGGTAGACTCTGGCGCAACAACCGGAGCGGCAGTAGGAGCGGGCCCAGGAGCGACAACCGACCCATCGGCAACGGAAGCGAAATGAGCCGTGCGTTCAAGCAGGGTTTGCAACGCCACAGCGAACCGACCCAACAGGTGATCCTGCTGATCAAGTCTGGCAACCAGCGTAGGTAGCGAGGATGGCCCTGTACCGTCAGAATTCATGGCTTGGTCCTAATGTCAAGGAACCATGAACCAGACGTACAACAAGAGATACGTGGAAATAAGAAGGCTTTATTGCAAATCAAGCTGTAAGCAAAAGTCCAAACGGATGACTAAACCGGAGCAGGGTCTTGCGAAGCCAGAGGTCAGGAACCAGAAGGGTAGTCAGACGAAGCCAGGATCAGGAACCAGAAGGGTAGTCAGACGAAGCCAGGATCAGGAACCAGCGGGGTAGTCAGACGAGGCCAGGATCAGGAACCAGAAGCAGCAGCAGTCTTAGAAGCATGTGCACACAGGAGGACCAAGCAAGGAACTGAAGCCACAGACCTCCTATATATATGAGCTAGGCATCCAGCTCCTCCCAGTGGGAAGGAGAAGCCGCAGGGTGGGAGGCTACAAGAAACCCAGAAACCAAGATGGCCGCCAGCACATGTCAAACGAAGGAGACAGCAAGAAGGTAAGACCATGACAAAGTACCTGTACACAAGTAAGGAACCTCCAACGCAGATGTGAACAAGCCCAAGCAGGGATAATCAGTGGATAACTAAAAATACCATACAGACATAAAAAACGGATCACAACAAACACAAAACTTATATAATACACAACTTTCCTGTTATTTTGTAGGTTTTATCCATATTTACATAGACACAAATTGAAAAGAAATGAAGTAAAAGCAATTCCAAATATTCAGCATGACAGCCTCTTTTTTATAAAAGTAATTGAGTACATCACCTCTATTACTGTTAAGCAAGTAGTACAACCAGCTTGGTCTTTGTAAAGGAAATACCAGTGATGAATCTACCAGGATTTGTTGCTTCCCTGGACACAATCACACAAGGACGAGCACAGAGCATACTTACCAATATGTAAATCCAAAATTGCTGGAGTGATATTGGTAAGTCTTGTCCCTGTTCTGCATCGGAATGTCCTACATAAGCATCCGAAATTACCATTTTAAAGTCTAAAATTCACTTAAATCACCTCATAGACCTATGAAAGTGAGATGGGTGGATACAGATCCTTCTGTTACATGATGGGAAGAAACTTTTGCTCACAAGCAGTTCTATATATATATTGCATGCCCAACCAAGGAAAACTGTGTATGCATGTGACCACTATGTCTGTGAAGTAGAAGGGACAAGACTTCCTGTAGCTATCAAACGCACCCCTGGGAGAAAACTTTTTTGAATGTGAATCTTACAAATTAATTTTTTTTGTAGTGGCTGCATAATTATTTTGTTATTATATTGTGGTACTATTCTGTCATGGATGTATGTGAGAGAAGTCTCTGATGAGTGGCAATCTCTTGTATAAGCAATGGAAGATAGTGAACTCGCTATAAGCATTCCCCTAGCAACATCAGTTGCATGTAGAATTCCAGTAAAGGAGATGCAATGGATATGTCTTTAGGTCATTTATTGAACATACTTTGAGAAATGATAGAGCTTAGTGAAAAAAACCCTCGTTCTAACTCTGTGAAACATGTCTGACAAATAGGAAAAGACTGCAGGACACAGGATATGAGCTTACAAAAGAGGAGGAATTACAAAATTAATGACATGGAAATTACAGCATAGATAACATACATAAACTAAATAAAAGAATAACCACTAGATGGCAGCAAAGCACACTAAGTATATGGATAACAAATATAACACTACAATTAAAGTGGTTATCCAATAGTAGAAATACTCCCCAACAACCCGAGTCCCTCCGGATCGTGGCACAGCCGCCGCTGCATCTCCCCGTCGCGCGAATCAAAACATCCGGCAACAGGGGGAGCAGCCAATAGCAGGCCACGACGCTGACCAGCTTCCCTAGCATCGCTGGGGAAGTTGTTTTGATGTAGAAAATAGACGTAGAAAATGGCCTGTTTTAGTGTAGAAAATGGTCTACATGTAAGACAGCTCGGAAGCTGCCTTACATTTACAACTGGTGATGGATGTGCCAAAGTTATGGAGAACTCCGGCGGATCCACTGCCAGCTATAGGGCTTTATTAAGATTGGAAGATGTAAAGGTGTTGACTAGTCATTAAACAAATAGTTAAAGACCATTGTGTCACCACAAAATACAGTGAAATCTTCAGGCAGCATGTTATAGAGCAGGAGGAGCTGAGCAGACTGATATATAGAAAACATTTAAAAACTTGCAATTTATACATTTAAAACTCGACTCGGTAATATTAACTTTTTATGTATAGCGCGCAGCCTGCCGCCTAAAACATCTTGCGCTCCATGGACATGGTGACATGCTCGGCTGCAGCCAATGACTGGCTTCAGCGGTGATGTTGCCCCAAGCGTCACAGCTGAAGCCAGTCATTGGCTGCAGTGGAGCATGTGATGGAGGTGAAGGCCATAATTCTGGCATATAAAAGTGTTTCAGATTGGATCAACTTAGAGATGCTCTAAAGGTTTAGATGGAGAGAATTATGGCGCTTTGGAACATATGTGTAATAAATTACCACTGTATTCTCCAAAGTATAATGCAATTAAATAGTAAAATTTTTATTGATTTCAATCCACAAAGAAATAAGAAATAATGGAACATGACTGACTTCTGACGTTTCAGCCCTTCTATGGACCTTGGTCACAGTGAGAGGTATAAGAATCAGGAACGTGATGAATCTCCGTGGAACAGCAGACCGGGCTGCAGGGAGATGGCGCCCTGCTTCAGCACCCCACCAAACAAGAAAAAGGACAACCCTAATTTTATTTTGCATTAGGACACATGTTTGACATGGAGACAGAATCTTGGCACATTGGGACAGTTTTGTAGATCATGCCATATGTTTTCAGCATAAGTTAAGCCACCAAATAGTATAAACTAGACAGTGTAAAGATGGCCAGATTTATCATCGAGCATTAGCCATGGTAACAACTTCGGTCCATTTTCAGATTGTGTCTATGTTAACTCTGTCTATAAATTAGTCAGGATTAGTAAATGTTAGAATGCGAGAAATGTTACTGTATAGTTACTCATACTTGTAGTACTCTAGTAAGATCAGTAGAGGGAGCTTTAGGATAAATATTACATGAAATGGTCTATGACATTACTATTCACGTCAATTCGTTGTTAATCTGAACTTCTGTCTACTTCTGTCAGGTGCAACCCATGGACTGGTGTAGCAATCATTTTGGAAGAAAGCAGCCCTGTTTTTCTAATCCTGAGCAACCCCGCTATGAAGTACGGTCTAGTCAGAACTATCAGAACTAGAGGAGGACTGAGTCTCTGTATGGCAGACTGGTGATATTGATATTGTGATATAGATGTAGATAGAAGATTACAGATTGAGGGGGGGGGGGGTCACCTACTAATCTTAAATACGCTTAAATACGCCGACAAACCGTTGCACTGCTACTTTTCCCTGCTTACGCCAGGTCTAAAATTGAGGGAGGTCTCTTTCACCATTTTCTACGCCTGTTTTACGCGTAGAAAATGGTCTAAATGTAAGACAGCTAGGAAGCTTGGAAGCTATCTTACATTTAGAACTGGAGCTGGATGCGCCAAAGTTATCGAGAGGCTGGCACCTCTTCATAACTTCAGCAGAACCACAACCAGCTATAGGCATTTATTAAGAGCAGTGTCTAAAACACCGGTCTTAATGAATGCGCCCCTGAGTCTCCATGTAGGAGATCCACCTGAAGGTTCTAGTTTGTGAGCACACATTGGTGCCATAAAAGCTGAGCACCAATATTGGGGTGCATTCACACGACCGTGTCCATTCTGCAAACAGCAAACCACGCATCCGCAATACAAGAATACCGGCCATGTGCACCCTGCATCGCACTGTGGACCCATTGACTTCATTTGGTCGACATCTCTTGCTTTTGACCGTTCCATACGGTTGCACCTTGCTTGACTGAGCATACATGTAGGTTGAAGGAAGTAAGCCACAGTCAGTCACCTTTGGTGGAAGTGTATTACCCTTGAAAACAAGAGATAGGACCTGTTGAAATCCAACTACCCAGTCCTTCTTTTCCCTGACAGCTAAGGGCTTTATTACACTGGGAGATGTACAGACGATTGTCAGGAAAGAAGCGTTTCTACCCGGCAATCGGCTGCTCGCTAGTGGAGAAGACCGCTGCTACTACATGCAACAATCTCCTCCTCAGTATAGGGAGGAGTGATCGCTAAGATATATCGCTATAGAAAGATGCTATCACCTGACGAATGATTCTTTGCAATTATCAGGAATGAAAATTCATTCAAAACTTTGTTCCCAATAGTTGTCCTGATCCTAAGCTCTCAAAAGGGTCCTTGACTATGACTCTGACAAATGTTTTGTGTACTATATATGTTGTCTTCTACATTGATGCCATAAATTAATGATCAACAAAAAAATTGGAATAAAGATTGAAACCAGCCAGAAAAACATAAAATGATTGATATGTTATCTGTGATCTCTTATCTGGTTATCTGCAGTGACATTCCTAAAGTTCTAGGCATATCTTTGATTTTGCAATGTTAGCTAAGGATTATGCTATCCTCTCAGATTTCTGCATTTTAAGTTGCCAGGAAAACAAACCCTAACCCAGACAAAAGTGGTGTTTTTGTGCAAAACTGCTGCTTGCCTGTATCTCACTAAAGCCTCACAGAGATAGGCAGACTATATGCAGTGTGTTATATGTGGGCACTTTAAACTTTTGAGATATGTGTATTTAATGTATTGTGGTGTCAAGCTGTAATTCCTGTTAGCAGGCTGTTAAGAGTGTCTTTGCATCTATTCGCCCCTAGGTGGTGCTGGTGCCACTTATATATATATACCCTGGGGTTTGCTAAGAAAGGTGTTGAGAGGGTGAAGAGTTGAGGAGATGAGAGGAGAAGCAAGTTGATGGAGGAGCAGAACCGGCCTAGTCCACCATGTAGTTGCTATTTTAGTCCCTTGGCCCTGATCAAGCTAAGGGAGTATAGAGAACAGTATTACAGCAGCATAGCACAGACCAGGGAGTCTATGTCTGGATATAGAGAAAGTCTAGTGGAGATTAGAGCTAAGCTAGCCAAGGGACTTCAAAAGCAACAGTGACCAGGAGGAACCTACAAGTACCTGAACACAGCCGGATGATTCGTGCGCAGAATTATCCTTTAGCACATGCCTGTATAGACATAGTGGAACCGTAATTCTTCAGTGAGCATCCTTTCCAAATAATGGAGCAGAAGACTGATGCCTGCCATTAGGAAGCCGCCCTGTTGCTACTGACCAGTAAGAGTTATTATATCCAGTACCTGAGTGCTATAGTGAGGAAAAAGTATAGACAGGCTTAGAAAGAAGAAAAATTCATCAAATTACAACTGTCCAGCCTGTTATAAGGATTACAGCTAAACCAATATCTGAGTCATATCTTTATGCCATATAAATGAACTGTACTGAGTAACTGGAGACAATTGATCAAGCAAAAGTTCTGTTGTTTACAACACTTGGCTCCTCATCTTTTCCACCAACTTCATTTGCACCTAACGGTGCTGGCGCCACGAATACCAGGGTCCCAGCCTCCAAATCACCTTAAACACCCATACCATCAAGGGCACCTCGACTACCATCTGACTGGTGATCTCTGTACTTGAAAGTGCCCCGGTGGATTTAGTGCTCTCTTCCCCATCACTGCACGTCGGCCCAGAGAGGCTCTGCTAACCGTGAGTACGAACTTCTACTACCCTCATCGGCCCACCGTAGCCTCATGTGTTGCCCCTGAGGACCCGATCGCTGCATATACATCTGTTATGTGACCCTGCTGGGTCCCATTTTCTTTGCTATTGGGTGGTAAGAACCTCTGCAGGACTTCTCTCTCCAGAGGAACTGTGTTGTTGCAAAGGAAGAAGGCTGAAAATCAGCCCAAGGGGTCAATAGTATGGAGAGAAGAAGCACCAGGACCTTTTGTCCTGGGTGGCAAAACTCAGCACCATAATTGGGGGCCAATTTTGATCTTCAATGTGTGAGAGACCTCCTCTATATGCCACTGGCTTCAACACTTGTTCCACAGGCTGAACTTGATGGACCTGTGTCCTTTTTTCAACCTTTGTAACTATGTAACATTATCAGCTAACAGTTCCTAAGGCCTTATGTACACAATCATATACAGTTTTTCCCCCTTTAAACGGCAGATCTGCAAAAATAATGCGGTCTGTGTGCTGTTTGCATTTGTTTGAGGACCCATTGACTTCAGAAGTTATCCATGTGCTTTCAATGTCCATATATCTGTTCCGCAAAATATAGAACATGTCCTATATTTGTCCACAAAATGCGGACCTTCATGTAAAAGCTAAAGATGAAGAATAGATTATTCTAGGTTAGTAGAAAACAAACTGTAAAGAGCTGCACAGTCCAAACTGTAATATGTGATGTATTATTGGAAATAGGGATGTAACTTACTCCATTGTAATTGCTATTGGGCCTGTAGTTAATGGTTGTAGTTTCCAAAATGGTGCCACTTTTAGAGTGTTTCTGTTGTAGGGGGTACCTCAAGGTCTCTTCAAATGTGACATGGTGCCCGAAAGCCATTTCAACAAAAATCTGCCCTCCAAAAACCATATGCTGCTCCTTCCCTTCTGTGCCCTGCCATGTGCCCACACATCAGTTTATGACCACATATGGGATGTTTCTGTAAACTACAGAATCAGGGTAATAAACATTGATGTTTGTTTTGCTACTGTGCTACAGGTAAAATTGGATTAAAATGGAAAATCTGCCAAAAATTATTTTTTAAAATTTTACCTCCAGTTTGCTTTAATTCCTATGGATTAATTCCTAAAGGGTTAACAAAGTTTCTAAAATCACATATGAATATTTTAAGGGGTGTAATTTTTAAAATGGGATCATTTTATTATGTAAGCCCCTCAACATGACTTAAGCACTGAACTGCTCCTTAAAAAATTGCTTCTAAAATTCTATTCTTTCTCATGTCCTAAAAAAAAAAAAATATAGCATTTACCAAATGATATCAACATAAAGTAGACACATGGTGACTGTTAATAACTGTTTTGTGAGGCATCACTTTCTGTATTAAAAGCAGAGAAATTCAAATTTAGAAAATTGCTAATTTTTAAAAAAAATCATGTACATTTAGGATTAAAAAAAAAATATAGGTAAAAGATATTGATCCAAATTTACCACTAACATGAAGTACAGTGTGTCACGAAAATACGTTGACGGAATCACTTGGATAAGTAAAAGCATTCCAAAGTTATTACCACATAAAGTGACACATGTCAGATTTGTAAAATTAGGCTGGGTCCTGAAGGCGAAAACTGTCTGGGTCTTGAAGGGGTTAATACTGTAGGGCAAAAATAACCATTACTGTGTGGAGCTAAACAGGGGAACTACCACAGTGTGGTGGCCAGTTTCATTGTGTGGGCACTAAGGGGGCAGCATTATTGTATGTCCATTTCCCCAGTGCACGGCGAAGAGCACACCGCCTGTAATATACAGTCAACATCTTACTGCAGGCATGCTCAACCTGCGGCCCTTCAGCTGTTGTAAAACTACAACTACAACTCCCAGAATGCCCTGCTGTAGGCTGTTCTGGAATGGTGGGAGTTGTAGTTTTGCAACAGCTGGAGGGCCACAGTTTGAGCATGCCTGTCTTACTGCATTGGCCTAGATCGGAAATTATTGCATGACAAGCTGTTTAACCCCTTAGATTTTACTGTTAGTAGCGACTGTGGAGTCTACCTATGGGGCTCAGCATTTTCTAGTTACACCCCTGATTGGAAGGTGCATATACAACATCTGACTACAGTACAGATCAAAAGTTTGGACACACCTTCTCATTCAAAGAGTTTTCTTTATTTTCATGACTATGAAAATTATAGATTTACACTGAAGGTATTAAAACTATGAATTAACACATGTGGAATTATATACATTACAAAAAAGTGTGAAACAACTGAAAATATGTCATATTCTAGGTTCTTCAAAGAAGCCACCTTTTGCTTTGATTACTGCTTTGCACACTCTTGGCATTCTCTTGATGAGCTTCAAGAGGTAGTCACCTGAAATGGTCTTCCAACAGTCTTAAAGGAGTTCCCAGAGATGCTTAGCACTTGTTGGCCCTTTTGCCTTCACTCTGCGGTCCAGCTCATCCCAAACCATCTCGATTGGGTTCAGGTCCGGTGACTGTGGAGGCCAGGTCATCTGGCGCAGCACCCCATCACTCTCCTTCATGGTCAAATAGCCCTTACACAGCCTGGAGGTGTGTTTGGGGTCATTGTCCTGTTGAAAAATAAATGATGGTCCAACTAAACGCAAACCGGATGGAATAGCATGCCGCTGCAAGATGCTGTGGTAGCCATGCTGGTTCAGTATGCCTTCAATTTTGAATAAATCCCCAACAGTGTCACCAGCAAAGCACCCCCACACCATCACACCTCCTCCTCCATGCTTCTCGTTGGGAACCAGGCATGTAGAGTCCATCCGTTCACCTTTTCTGCGTCGCACAAAGACACGGTGGTTGGAACCAAAGATCTCAAATTTGGACTCATCAGACCAAAGCACAGATTTCCACTGGTCTAATGTCCATTCCTTGTGTTCTTTAGCCCAAACAAGTCTCTTCTGCTTGTTGCCTGTCCTTAGCAGTGGTTTCCTAGCAGATTTTCTACCATGAAGGCCTGATTCACACAGTCTCCTCTTAACAGTTGTTCTAGAGATGTGTCTGCTGCTAGAACTCTGTGTGGCATTGACCTGGTCTCTAATTTGAGCTGCTGTTAACCTGCGATTTCTGAGGCTGGTGACTCGGATGAACTTATCCTCTGCAGCAGAGGTGACTCTTGGTCTTCCTTTCCTGGGGCGGTCCACATGTGAGCCAGTTTCTTTGTAGCGCTTGATGGTTTTTGTGACTGCACTTGGGGACACTTTCAAAGTTTTCCCAATTTTTCTGACTGACTGACCTTCATTTCTTAAAGTAATGATGGCCACTCGTTTTTCTTTACTTAGCTGCTTTTTTCTTGCCATAATGCAAATTCTAACAGTCTACTCAGTAGGACTATCAGCTGTGTATCCACCTGACTTCTCCACAACGCAACTGATGGTCCCAACCCCATTTATAAGGCAAGAAATACCACTTATTAAACCTGAGTCATGAAAATAAAGAAAACTCTTTGAATGAGAAGGTGTGTCCAAACTTTTGGTCTGTACTGTATATAATCACTTTACTCATAGAGATTCTCCTTAGACTATGTGGTCAGAGGAAAGGATTTCTCATATAGAACACAAATTTCAATTTGTATTAAAATTTTGATATATATATAGAAAAAACAAAAACCAAAAAAAACAAGTAGAGATTTAATAAAGTATCTAATAATTAGCCTACAAGAAAGAAGTACAAATCAATAAGCCATAATATTAAGGTTAAAAATGTAAGTAGAGATACCGGCTCACTTTTTTTTCTTTAAATGGTATTTATATCCGCGTGCCCGGTGTCTTAGTTTTTTCCAAAAACTCCTTTGCAGGTATACAGAAACAATAAACAGATTTTCAGACTCCAGCACTCACTTTTTCTTGAAGTTTCAAGTTCTCCGGCTTTATTTATCAAAAGTGCACAGATAATACAAGGTTCAATTCTCATAGGTGTAGGCTGTTGACGCGTTTCGAAAGTTCTTATTCGTAACAGTAGTGTTATTAAACACTAAATAAAGCCGGAGAACTTGAAACTTCAAGAAAAAGTGAGTGCTGGAGTCTGAAAATCTGTTTATTGTTTCTATAATATTAAGGTGAAGTGAATAACATTGAATATCTTGTGGCAATGGAACCTGTCAATCGGTGGGATATATTAAGCAGCAAGTGGACAATCAGTTCTTGAAGTTGATGTACTGGAAGCAAGAAAAATGGGCAAGTGTAAGGTGGCAGGATCACAGGCATCCAAGGCCCATTGATGTGTGTGTGGAGTGAAGGCTAGCTTGTTTGATCTGATCTCACAGAAGAGCTACTGTACCACAAATTGTTGAAAAACTTACTTCTACTGTAGCTATATCAAAAAGGTGTCAGAACACACACAGTGTATCACAGATTGCAGTCTTTGTGGCTGAGGAGCTACAGGCTTTGCCCATACTGACCACTGTTCACTGCTGAAAGCAGGTCCTATGGCGTGTTCTGTTCAACCAAGACGGGAACGGACAGCCTCTCCACAATCAAGTGAATGAGGTGAGTATATTTTTTTTATTTTCAGCCACCATTTTAGAAAAAATTGATACATTACACCGAAGCATGAGGAAATTCAGATTTGTGTATAATCAAATTTTTATAAACTTCAGATTGAATTCCATTTTGGATGCTTCAATTCACTCAGCACTACCTTAAAATGGTCATATTAATAAAAATAAGCCAACAAAAAATCATAAACAAAATAGGTTGTCACCTAGACGTGTGTCGATCTTGTATAACTGACAGGCATATGTTCCTACCCTTTTTTAAATAAAAAAACATTCATGGGGTACACAGCAGTGCCAGTGCACCTTTAGGAAACAAGAAAGAGCCAAATGGTCCTACCGCATTCTGGATATTTTGGAGTATTGACACAATGTCCGTTGAGGCCGGAAACGAGGTCAATGTGGAAGCCAAATGCAAAAGATAATCACATAAGCAGGGGATGGTAACTGTCTCTATATAGTCCCTAACCATTGGGTGCTGTGCTGGCCCTATATGACCTAATAACAGAGTACCCGGCTTGAAAAGACAACCCTATATAAGCAATGCCCTATATTGCCTTATTGATCCATCCCATGGGATGAGATGTCCCCCATGATAAAAAATATTAAAAAGAAGTATTGTGGATCCACTGGCATTGTTTGATTTGTATTTTTTGCTGTAAAAATGCAAGCTCCAAATGTTAGCTGAAGGGAAATGGGAAATAAGAAATGTAGGACACATTTTTTCCTAATAGTGTTTTTGTTATCATTAGGTTGCATTTTGTTGACTTCTTTAAAAAATAATACAGCATTCTGGAGCCCTTGGTGCTTTTTCACATCACCAAAACACCATGAATAAAATGCTAATTGAAAGACACACTGCAAAAAATTGGCCGGAAAAACTTCCCAAAAACCACATAGAAAAATGCAGGTGACCTGAAAAAGATATATGATTATTCTGGCATTTTTACAGCCCCCCAAAAATGCCAGTAGACACAGCATT
Organism: Bufo gargarizans; assembly: GCF_014858855.1. Classification (NCBI taxonomy): domain Eukaryota; kingdom Metazoa; phylum Chordata; class Amphibia; order Anura; family Bufonidae; genus Bufo; species Bufo gargarizans. The sequence continues at coordinate 49,948,254 of NC_058090.1, forward strand.
TTTATTTTGTATAAGTCCGATTGTATAAATTGTATTGAAATAAATCTACAGCCGTGACTGCGGTATATGACAATTCACACAAATTAGCGCTATAACTGAAATTATTTCATATTCGAGCTGCAGATAAAGAATTCCGGATATTTTTTTTCTTTCAGCTGATTTCTCTTTAAGATTTAAATAGCTGAACTAAAATCTACCTAAGAGCTAGAGCAAATATTTAATAGTGGAGAGCCCTTGAGCAGCTAAGTGGACCCATTACCAAGATCTACTTGTATTTGTGAGCACAGGATGTCAACTAGATTAAAGGACTTGAAAAAAGTCACCTATAAGAATTACTTTTACTTCCTTAGCTTGCTTTTGGAATGTCACATCATCTCAAATCTACAGTACAATCAGGAGAATTTAATAACATTGTAATTGAGAAATTATAAAATATCAACCATTTTCTAGATACTTTTAAATCTCAAAGTAAAAAATCCAGGAGGGATATTGAGTGTTGAGGGTTTATAAAATTTCAGTCATTCAACACTATTACTACAGTATGATACAGGATTACATAATATAGCATAAAACACAATTAAAAAAGATCTGTAATTAATAAAAATAATTTTCTTTAGCATATTTTTACATCGTATTTATTTGTATTTTAAGTGCTTTACAATTATTTTTATGTCATTTTAATTTTTTCTTTTTTGCTATTATTTTTGCACATTTTGTATGAAATAAGTTTTGTGGCACTTTAGTTTTGAACATGCTATGGCTTGTTTGAATGTCAATTTTTCCAATAGTTTAAGTTTGGAAAACAGATGGACAAACTTTCTATTATTTATTTATTTTTTTCAGACAAGGATATGAACATTCACTGTTAGTTGGGACAGTGTTTGATTTATTAACTTAATGAATTATTTAATAAATTAATTAAAACATACATTAAGGTATTAGGTTATTTTGAGCTTCAACGTTTTCTCAATTGCAAAATTAAAAATTAAAACTGTTGAACAAGAGTCACTACTGAACTGTCTTTAATACTATTGGCTACTATTAGCTATTGGTAGACCATCTAAGCTACCATTTCCATAATATATAAAGCTTTTTTAAGCAAATACCTTTTGTATAATTTTAAAATAGAATTTGAAATATAATAAAACAATTATTCAGAATTTGAAATTTGTTAAATTACTTGAGTTGCAATAATTAACTTTTTTTCATAGGTGGAACCTCTCAGGTCCACTTCCTCAAGCTGCACATTGTTGGATTCCACATAAAAGACATAAGACTCTATTGTTGTTTTTCTTCATTACAGTAATTGCGCCGGATTTCTCATATGTTTGTTTGGCTCATTGTGTTGCGTCTTGTGCATCCAGGTGTCCGTCTAAAAAAGTCGCAATTCCCAGTGTATCTGGCTGCAGGGTACAGCCACAGCCTGACAGTCACGTTGTACCTATAGTAATAAAAAGAACACTCTGAATTCAACATGAATACACTATAGCAAGGGGAAGGAACTCCAAAAAACTAGGGGAAGAAGGGATAAAAGTCATTTCAATTTAATCTCATTTAAAAAGACATAACTAATAAATTTGTATGGACTGTGCTGCAGGAGATGCAGGCTAGAGTCGATAGTGGTTTAATTCCCATTGAAACCATTGAAAAGCCTTAACAACAAAGACCCTAGTCTGATTATCCCCTAGAGCTAAAGAACATTCTAAGGAGGTGTCAATCACTTATTATTCCAGGATTGAACAAATGCAAAATCTTGACTGGAACAAATGCTTCCAACAGGCCTAGAACTCAGGGTTACATTTTCCTTTTGTCCTCAACATAGCAGTTGGCATGAATTTGTCTTCCCCCAGTACGACCACCCAGGAAGCCTTGTTTGGAGGCTGCCTTGGAGTGAGGGATGGCTGGTGACACAGCCTTATCAAGCACTACTTTATAGGTGTTGCCAATACGACTGGTACATGGGAGACTTTCTTGAGATCCAGAAATATGCAGGGAGTTAGCCAAGTATTGTGATTTGATTGCCAAACTATCCCTCTGCTTAGAAAATAACCGCTTCTTTCTGTATCCTGCCCAGTCACTGCCTTCTTCTTTTAAGAGTCACACTAAGAAAAAAATATATGACTTTAAGAATATCCAATTAGCATAGACAATAAACTGATTATGTACATCTAACTGTCCTTTATGTGTTATTTAGTTTAGTTTTTATATGTATATCTTATATTCATATACTTAAATTTTTTATATATTTTTTTATTTTATTTTTTCATTTTATATGTTTAAACCATATACTAAATATTCGTAAAGCATTTATAGCTTAAGGTCTCTATAGACCTACCCTTTGGAATATATTGGATAACTAGTGCTTTTCTTGAATACAAAGTTACTATTACATTTACCGGTACTTACTGGTTTGGGATAACTCAGGACCTACCTGATGGAAGATTTAATCTCTCTGTGGCATTCCTGCTATTTCTCTGGAGACCCTTTTGCTGACTGAGGTGGTACAAGATACATCAACACTTCTCCCTTTCATGTGCAAAAAAAGCTATTTATATAACTTCTGCTGTAACTGAAGAAAATCTAAGTACAAAACTTTTCCTTTAGCCTTATTGCAATTTAAATATTCAAACATATAAGAAAAATAGAGCAGTAGCATTCCCAGTAGTGCAATTTAAGCAAAAACTAAATTTGTAATGTCCCTTGGCAGTGTAGTCTGTCCCTTCCTATAAGCCATTGTATTTTTCCTCTGTAACTGTAACAAACTTCTATTAGCTGAGCTGGTATTACGTAATTCAGTTCAATCATAATAAGTTTAAATACAAGACTCATCCTATGGACAAGTGTGTCACTGTTTATTGTCTTAGTGAAAAAATAGGCCCCTTTTCTCAAATCTTGGAGCCTACTTGTGTTGCCTCCATCTACTTATGTTGGACCTGCCAATTTGTGTTGCCCCCAGCTTCTGTCAATTTTGACCCTAAAACATGTTGCTACATTTAGGTGGCCACTTTAAGTTCCTAGTCCACCCCTGCCTGGACAAAAACATTTTAGCCCAAATACTGTTCACCAAAAGTTGGAGAGTGTACATGTAGATTGTGGGTTATTTATTACAAAATCCTGGCAGAGATTTAAGATAGTCTGCCATATGCCAGTCTTAACCCCTTAGGGACCCATGACGTACCGGTACGGCATGGATCCCGAGTCCTTAAGGCCCCATGATGTACCGGTACGTCATGAGTTTAAAGAGAGATTGTGGCACCCCAGGGGTTAATCCGCAGCGGCGATCAGAAACTTTAGTGTGGCGAAAATCTATATGTATCACCCCCCCTGCACCTCTGAATACTTTTAGCCCGGTGGGAGTTGCAGGGGGGTGTTGCGGGCGGTGCGGGCGGTGGTGTACAGTGGTATACCAGGGTGTCGGCACATTGCTGACACCCTCGTATAAACGGCTGACATCTGTGAATGGATGTCAGCCGTTTAACCCTAGATTTCCGCCATAAAATTGGGCCTAATCTGTAGTAAATGTGTTGAACCATGATCCTATAAAGGGGTTATCCAATTTCTTTAACACCCCATCCCATGTGGAAGATATTTCCTTAAAAGATGGATTCACAGCAACAATGCTCAGTACTGCGCCATAATATCCTCCATGCTGTTGCTACTGGTAGATGAAGGGGGTGGGGAAGGCGTGTTCCAGAGACATGGTGGAGCCAGGATTTCCTCTTCTCTGTGTGCTCTGTATGGGAGACATTATAGCAGCTAGTCTTCACCCAATTGACTAGACTGTGGAGGGAAAGTAATACGATGGTCAGATGTAGTGTTATTTTTCATGTACTGTACACACAGATGACAGGATATTCTAAAAAGCCACCTTAAAAGATAGGTATGCTTTAAAAGGTCCTCTCACAGACTTAAGTGGTCACAACCTACATTTGAGGCGCCATTTAATCTCAAAATTATAAAACTCTTTACTGCCAAACTGTGAATTTGGAATCAATATTTCATAGTGTTTTATAGTTTCTGATTCCCATTGGAGATTTTGGACCTTATGAGAGGGTGGTGTCAACCCTCTATCTAATACATTCTGCCCACATATATTTCTTCAAAAAAAATAAAAAATGATTGTGCTCTGAACTTATAGTAACAAACTAAGAACACCTCAAATTCTACCCTAAGCAGGCTAACTAGAATTGTTGATACTCTTAAAGTCAGCCAGGTAACATAATAAGTTCAACATTTGTATAAATCAGGTGTAGAAAGTTCATACAGGGGCGGATGTAGTGTATCATAGGCTCCTAGCTGGTTACCCGTCTTGGGTCCCCTCCCTCCATTTGCCACAACCATTCCACCTTTTATGTTCCACCCCATTTTTTATTTTTTTTAAATGGTAAATATTAAAGAAAACGATGCCACATATGTAGTATAACAATCACACAGTATGCAATATACAAAGATAGCACCCACAGTATGCAGTATACCGTACAGCACCCCACAGTATGTAGCTTATAGTATAGCCTCCCACAGTATGCAGTATTCAGTATAACACCCCAAAGTATACAGTACACAACACCAGAATATACATTATAACACCACACAGTATTCGGTATATCACCCAACAATATAGCACCCCACAGTATGCAATATATAGCATATAACACCCCACAGTATGTAGTATATACAGTAACCCATAGTATGCAGTTTATATACCATGTAGTATAGCAACCTACAGTATGCAATATATGGTATAGCACCCCACAGTATGCAATATACAGTATAGCGCCCCACAGTATCTAGTATACAGTACAGCACCCCAGAATATACAGTATAGAGTATAACACCCACAGTATGCAGTATACAGTATAGCACCTCGCAGGTATACAGTATAACACCCCACAGTATATAATATACAGTATAACACCCAACAGTATGCAGTAGTCTACAGTACGTAGTATATAGTATAACACCCTCTGTCACCTTTTCCTGATGAAATCTCCACACACAAAAAATCCATAAAACTATGGCAAATTTCTCCTGCAGCAACACTCCTGGAGAGAAAAGATCTGTGATGATGTCATCGCCATATTGATTTAACTGGTCACATGGCAATAATGTCATCACAACGTCCTTTCTCCTATGAGCATCAGAGCGCTTCTTCCTTGTAATTGATGTTTTAAGTGATAGGCCCCACAGAAACGCTGGGCCCAAGGCTACCGACCCAAACACCCCTATTATAATCTGCCATTGAACCCATATAACATACATTTTCAAGAAACAACACCACTCTTGTCCTTAGGTTGTGCATTCAAATACTGTATATGGAAACGATCTGTAATACCAGACATAGCCTATGGACAAGAGAGGAGCAGTTTCTTGATAAAACAGACAATCCCTTTTGAATGTAATCATCTCATTAACATTTCCACAGCATTAGGCCTCATGCATACGGTCGTTTTGCGGCCGTTCCGTGCATTGGGGACCGTAATTTGAAACGTCCGTGCGGTGGCATTCAAATTGAATGGGTCCGTGATCCGTCTGCACCACAAAAAAATTAAACATGTTCTATTTTTTTCGGTGCAGAGGCACGGACAGGAACACCACGGAAGCACTCCGTAGTGCTTCCACTGGGGTTCCGTGCCTCCGTTCTGCACCGCAGCTCTGGATTGCGGACACATTCAAGTTAATGAAGAGGGGAGCACACGGGCGTGTGCATGAGGCCTTAAACTATATGTCAAATACTATATGCAGACATTAGATTAAAGGGAACATCAGTAGTAATAAGTCAGAGCAACTGGACTGCTTGTATTTTTTCCTGAAGACAGTTTGCTGGTAGTCTTTCTCAATTAAATTTTTTTATATATTTTTTATTAAAATTAAAATATAATTGAGAAAGCAAGTCAGATTAAATAAAAATGCAAGTCCAGTTGCCCTGACTTATTACTGCTGACATACTATGACCTGGATGAATGAGAATCTTCAGAGACACGGGACATGTCTTAAATGTGCATGTATATAAGTCAGTCTGAGTGAGTTAGTCAGAGAAACCACTAAGCTCTGCATTATTCAAATGAGCAACAAAAAAGACAAGTAAACCTGTCAAACTTGATTCTTTGATTTACCCTAAAGTGTCAGACATAACCTCATGTGGGCGATTTGTATTAAAGAGGTTGTCTCACTTCAGTAAGTTGCATTTATCATGTCGAGAAAGTTAATGCAAGCCACTTACTAATGTATTGTGATTGTCCATATTGCCTCCTTTGCTGGTTTGTTTTATTTTTCCATCACATTATACGCTGCTCGTTTCCAGGGGTAATGGCTACCACTAGTGTTAGGCGAAGCAAAGCATTCGAAGCAGAATTTGGCCCGCTTTGTCGTAATGAATCCGTTTTTTCCTAAAATAGAGGCTGCTCGTGTTACAACGTGAAAGGAAGAAGCCCGGGAACGCAAGATCACCCATAATGCAGCCAGCCAATCCGCAGATAGCCATCCCTGTGAAGTCACAGCCCTATAAAAGCCTCATTCCATGCAGTCTCCACCATTGTCCTGTGTGCTAAGCATAGGGAGAGATGTGGCAAGCGCTCATGCACTAGGAACAGTGTTGAGGAAAATGATTAATGGAAGAATATTGGAGAGGGAGACTGCAGAGAGAGTGCAGGGGAACTGCAGGGAGAATACTAGGAGAGAAGGGAGACTTATGCTGTATCAGTTTTATTTATTTATTCCTACATTTACTTATTCTTACATCAGCCATAAACTAAGATATGTAATTCAATACCAATAAGATGGAGCCTTTATTATTCCAGTGCCAGCGTGCCAACCAATACCATCCAGTCGGCACCCCTTAGGGGGGCCAGATCTTAATGAGGACCATTCCCATCTTTTGCTGGATTTACTTCTTCAAAATTTATCCTTCAAAGCCTCCATGTCCTAGAAAAGTCTGCAAGAGGCAGAGAGAGGAAGAGCTGGATGTTCCTGATGACATATTCTCATTGATATTAGATGATGTGGAAAAGGAGGAAAAGAAGATGGCAGAAGAAGGGCTCTCACATGTAGGGCAGGAGAGCGCTGGGCTTGGAGAAGTGGGTATGCCAAAGCTGATTAATATTCATTGTTTACTGTCAAATAACCTGCAGGAGATTGCAGGCAAGAACAGCAATAATATGTATATTGTTACCCCACCTAACCAGCAGCAGTCCCTGTTTAAAGGTGCAGCGCGGCCATTAACAATGAAGAAGAACTATACAGTGCAGTCTTCATTATTAAATGAAATGCAGCTGCAGGCTTATTGGCAACGCAGTTCTTCACCACAGCATGGCTACAACGTGCCCGCAGCATGGCCGCTTCGTGTCGCCGTACCCTAAGGCAGACGTTGCCGAATTGAATGTTCCACCGCTGCAGCACAGATATGAGGTGGCTGGATCTGCTGTCCATGCGTGCCTATGTGCCTAATGGAACAATATTATATATTATAGGTTATATTTTTGGGAGGGTTGTTTTCTTTTTTCTGTTTGTTATAGAGTTCACAGCGGATCCTCATTCAATCAAGAAAATGCTGAATCAAATCAAACTACTCCTAGGAAGTCTGTGCAGGCTGAGCATGACCAGCAGCACCACCATTCTAACCACCAGCCTTGGCTGTGAGTAGCTAATCACGTTTACTACATTGCTTGGCCAAACTGAAGCATCTCATATAATAAAGCACTACATCTATTACAAGTACAGGCAGAAAAGATACTTACATTTAACTACCTCTTTACATGACAGTGATCATATTGCAGCATTGTACCAGAAGTATACCACTTATTGCAAGGACCAATCTAATATTGCCTCCATTATCAGCGATCTAATATTGCCTCTATTATCATCTGCTCGCTGAATGCAGAATTTTACCAACAAGTGACTGTTGAACACAGTGCTATAAAACAGTACTATGCCTTGAAAAGCACTTACTACCTGACACCAATTAATATATTCCCCTAATGCCATGTTATTATAGATACATCTCTGGAGATAGATCTATTAATAATGTCTCTAGGGACTATTTTATTTTATATTCTTTTTTTTTTTTTTTTTTTATGAAACATTGATATACTTTTTTTAGGTGTAAATGAGTATATTTAGATATTTTAATATTTGCATCACGGGAAGTACAGGGAAGGAAAGACAACCAAAGGGAACTACAACTAAACAACAATAGACTAGGCCCCAAACCTAGGGAACGAAGAGGTCACCTCCTAGCAATCCCTGATGGTCTCCCTAAGCTGCTAACAACATGTGCAAATCTCAAAGATAGAAATGCACATGCACAGGAACCTGAGACTGCTGAAACACTGCACCAAACCCTCAGCTTAGGGAACAGGGAAAAAGGTAGCCGGCTCCTTCCAAACTTAAGGAGTTAGTGTCTCCCTGAGGCCTAGTCAGAACTGACACACCAAGAAAAGGGAAAAGGACTTAGCTTGCGATGTAACTGGAACAGGAAAACCACCACACAAGCAGAGCACTCCACAGAAGAACTATCAGCCGCAGGGAAACAAGTGAAAGGCGGAACATATAAAGAGCCACCTGACTGATAATGAGCAGCATCTGCGAAGGGGCGGTAACCTGTCAGCAACAATGAAAACAAGAGAGATCTGTCAGATTCCTGAGTCTTCTGTCTATCTGAACATCTAAGATCTCTCCCAGGGTCGGCGGTGACAATTTGCTTTGCATTTTTATTTTTGACTATTTTCATCCACAAACAAGTAAAGGACATGTTCTATAATTTCTGGAATGGCCACATGGATCTGCAAAAACATGGATGTGTGCATGGTCCCATAGAAATGCATGGATTACAAATACAGTCATGTGCATGAGTCCTTACTCTGACTTTCTGTGGTCTTGTTCTAGTAATAGTAATCCCAGTTTGACAGACTATTCAGAGAAAGAGATGAGTATGATAACCATTTAATGCCTCAATGCTCTTATATAATGCTATGGTGGATTAGTATGCTATTATCATTTTAATATTATGACCCTTACTACTAGCATAATTGCACATGTCAAATAAATTATATTACTTTGCAGGACCTCTAGATAGCCAGTTTCTTATCACTTCCAGTACATTGCATGGTATTGGTGGTTTGGCCCTTTACATTATTGTCTGGAGTGAGCCACCTCATATATTGATATTTTCTTGTATTATTAACTTGTGGCCTTTTCTGTGAATTCATCATGGATTAAAATCTGTGTTGGAAACTCTGCTGTAAAAAATCTTCCCTATATGTGGCCATATACTAAAATGGCATAATTAAAGCAGATGACAGAAAACTGTTTCAAATAAACTATTCCTATAAACCACTTACAAAATACAGAAATCACATAAGTCAGTGATCACTTTAACACTTGCCTAAACTAGCTATACACATTAGCAATTCACTGGAGAGGACAACAAAATCACCATATTTCACTTAAAGGGGTTCTCCTAGAATTAAGAAAATGAAAATGCTTAAATATTACTAATATACCTATATTACCAAATACCTTTCATTAGTTATAATGGCAATTTTTTTCTGGGGAGCAATCATTAAGGGAAATAAAATGGCTGCCGTCCTATTAGTACACACAAAACCTGTCCTGATCACACAGTAGGACAAGTTATAATAGCTCAGATGCAAGGAAAAGGTTCAAATTCACTAACAAATGGAAAAAAGAACACCCCTCCCTAAAATATACTTCACAACAGTGAGCTAAAGAGCCGCCTCATCCTCCTCTCTGCTCTGTCTTCTATTAATCCTGAATACAGATAAGATCTTCTGATGAATCTCTGTAGGAATGGAGATCATCAGGAGACATGAAGTACAGAGAGAAGGTGAGATGTGGATAATGAGTAGCAGCACTTGTATGCAGTCTCCTTTACCACAGTCTGTCCTGTCCGTCCTCTCTGTACTTCATGTCTCCTCATGAACTCTATTCCTACAGAGATTCAGCTGAAGATCATACAGACAGCTGGAATCAGGGGCGTAACTATAGGGGGTGCAGAGGTAGCAGTTGCTACTGGGCCCAGGATCCTGAGGGGGCCCAAAGACCCTTGAGCTGCATAAAAAGACACCGGTATTATAGAAAGTGCATGCTGGTCAAGTTATACCTCTGGCTGGAGGGAAGGAGTTAGGTCGAGAATTTGGCATGGAGGGGTTGCCATTTCAATTTTTGCCTCGGGCAGAACAAAGGCTGAGGGAAGGGGGGGCCCAAGCTGAACTCTTGCCCCAGGACCCACGAGCCTTTAGCTATGCCCCTGGCTGGAATAGATGACAGACAGCAGCAGCTGACATTCTGGAGCTCCATTTATAATTGGCAAGGCACATCAGCTACAGGTTATAGCAGGTAGCAGCAGCTGGAATTCTGGGAATGGCACTAATGCAATCACCATGTATATAAACTAGATTGTAGAGACAACTGGAGCAGAGTATGTCAGACTGAGCAGTGGCAATCATGGACTGGCCAGGCAATAGAGACATCAGAAATAAAATTCAGTGGAAAGAACAAGGTCAGGGTCAAACCATGTCAGTAACAGAGAATCCATCAGAGGCATCAAGAAATATCATGAACAAAACACCATTGCACTTTCAGAACTGAGCAAGGAATGCTGAAAAGGATTTGGTTTAAATTTAATAATTCGGTTTAAATAAGTTCATAATCAAGTCGATAAGACAGTAAAGAGAAATATTATAAATTTTTTTGTTAATTCCACTTATAATATTTGGCTTCCTTTAAAACGTTCAACTGTGTAATTACTTGTTGCTATGCAAATTTTATAATTTCCCTGTGAATATTCACATATTACCTTCTAATATGATCATGTTATCATTGAACAGATTGTAGAATTTATATGTTCTCAATTTTATTCTATTATTTCTAGGTATTCGAGTTTGAGGCTGAGAGGCAATATAATGCAACCACATATAAAAAGCATTTATCATTGTCTTCCTAAGAGAGTAATATAGTAAAATGCAGATGTATTCCTTTCTGTGAAATTGCTTTGTTTGATAAATTGAGGGCAGTCTCGGTCTCCAGACTTGTTGAAGTTCTGTATCCGGGGGAACAGATAAATAGACCTCCAGGTGTCAATTTTAAGACAATGGGGCGTTTGTTTCTCATGCCCAACCCATAGACTGCACAAAAAGCTGAGAGAAATGAGAGATAGGAAATGTTCCGAACAAAACCACACTTACATTTCAGCTGCCCCACTAGATATTAGTGCTTGACAAGTTTAATGGAAATATATTGTAGTGGAAAAATATAGAGATCCTTAAGGTTCTGTAGCTCAAAAACATTTTATTGAGCCATTAAAAAATAAAAATGAAGAAAAGGGGACAAATAAATAAAACAGTGATGCACATAGAGGAACAGTAAGAGCACTAAAAAAGCATCAACCCTGTGCACCAAGACTAAGAACCTAAGAACTTCTAACAATACCATACATACATATTTGTGTTTTTATGTGATTTAGGCTTTATTGTCCTATACTATTTGAAAAAGTTCAAAGATAGCAATTTGGACAATCAATGGCCTTAAAGGGTTTCTCCGGGATTTTTATATTGACAGTCTATTCTCAGGATAGGCGATCATTATCAGACTGGTGGGTATCTGACGCCTCGCACTCCCACCAGTCAGCTGTTTGTGAGTAGCTCCGGTGCTGCAAATAGGTGCGGTGACTACACAATGCACAATATGTAATGGAGACCCTTGCAGCGCTTTACCATCAAGATCCTCTGAGCTTCATGACACTGTCAAGCAGAAAACGGAAATATACAGCATATTGTCCCTATTGCGCTTCACTTCCCCATAAAAAGGAGTATACCTGGTCACTAAGGTGGTAAAGATGCAACAAATCCCAATAACTAAAATTAAAAAGAAACATTTATTGCCAAGACAATATATGAAATACAACTAAGGCCTCTTGCACAATCCGGAGATGCAGAACGGAAGCACTGAACGGAACCCTACGAAGTGCTTTCATGGAGTTCCATTCCGCAAAAAGATAGAACTCGTCCTATCTTTTTGCGGAACGGACGGATCGTGGACCCCATTCAAGTGAATGGGTTTGCAATCCGCATGCGGCAGCACGGCCATGGGAACACACGTTTGTGTGCATAAGGCCTAATTCAGAATTTTTTGCCATAGAGTTTATCAAATTACTTTTTATTTGTTCAAAATGAGCAGCCCTCAGCCATAAAGCATAGTACCCTGATAACAGAGGACATGCAAAGAACTAAATCATGTACAAAAGTAGCCCACCAGCTGAGATAAAATGAAGAAACCAACGTATACTAAGTAATGAACACTATAACCACCATAAAAGAGGAGTGGGTTGGAGCCATACAAAAGAAAATGCTTACCCCTCAATTAGGAAACTTGCACAAGGTGCAGATTTGTGTGCAGAAAATCCACAAGAAATCTTCACCAAAACTGCACCAAAAACGCACATAAATCCACACTATTTATTGTGCTTTTGTGCAGTTTTTATGTGGTTTTTGGTGCGGATTTGATGCAGATTTTCCGCAGAACTCACCCTTTCATTGAAAAGGATGAAATCTACAAAAAAAAAATTGACATGCCACAGATATCAAGATCCACACAGCAGGTCAATTTCTGCAATATCTGAAACACACAAGGATAAACCGCACATATTCTGCGTCGTGTGCAGGTACCATGAAGGCTCCTTTAAAACTATGGTGTCACCTACGAAACATTCCAAAAAGGCAAGAAAATATCTTACCCTCTAAACCCAGGACCACAGTACCAGTACCAGGTCCATCAGTTATATACACAAAGACTTATAATGACATCATCAACAAATAACAATGTGGAGAAACCTCGGTTTTGATGGGTCATCTGCAACACATCCCTGGTATAGGCTTGCAAATGTATATATATATATATGCAGAGGCAGAAGAGTTTTTCTGTTGTCTATATTTTATTCAATGCAATTTAACAACTGGGTGACAAATGGATGACATAAATATAAATCTCTTCACTTGTTTATAACTTGAAGAGCCTTCATCCATACCATGTAATCCGCTGTGACTCAGAATAAAGCATTACCATCAAGATCTTATGAGCTTCATTGACGCTGTCAAGCAGGAAATGCAAACATATATTGTCCCTACTAGAGCTGCACCGGGTATCGAAGTATCAATACCCAATCGATACTTTTAGACACAGATCAATACAATACCGGGTCTTACTATTTACCGATACTAGGCTGGGCTGCCGTGCAGCCTAGTATCAGTTAGAGAACATGGCACGTGACACTCTCAACACGTACCATGTTTTCTTTACTAACACAATGGAGAAGGAGGGAGTCCCTCCCTCCCCACTGTGACGTGGCTGCCACTGCCACCAATGGGGAGGTAGCAGGGAGGAGGAGGGAAGGGACTGTGGCCACTGCACCACTAATGAATGTGAAACATCAATTCAAGTATAGGCAGAGGGTGCCAGCAGCAGTATCACAGCCCCGTCACCCATCCTCAATAACAGGGCACAGCGATCCAGCGAACCACTGCAATTACCCCTTAGGTTAACCCCACGGTATGGCTGATCACATGCCCTGTTATTGCTGCCTCCTATACTTGAGTTAATGTATTAATAGCATTCATTGGTGGCGCAGTGCGCCCCCCCCCCCCCCCCGTGTTATAAATTATAGCCATTGGTGATGCGCCCTCCCTCCCCTCCCCAGTATTAGTATCATTGGTGGCGCAGTAGCCACAAGCAGACCCCCCACCATAGTATCATTGGTGGCAGTTCCGATCAGAGCCCCAGTAGTGTAATCGCAGGGCTCTGATCGTTTACCATGGCAGTCAGGATGCTACTGAAGCCCTGGCTGCCATGGTAATCTCCCTGCTGCTGTGTGTACTATGCACAGGGCAGCAGGGAGAGTGCGAATTCCTATTCGCCCTAATACAGCTCTATTAGGGTAAATAGGACAAGGGTTCTAGCCCCTAAGGGGGCTAATAGTTAAAATTTACAAACAATAAAAAATAAACATATTACATATCACCAGGCCAAAAAAAGTGTGAACTATTAAAATATTAAAATATTTCCTATGCAGTGAATGCCGTAACAGAAAAAAAGCAAGAGCCCTGTGAATAGAGTGCACCTTTCTGTCCAATTCATTTACTTTTCTTAGGTTAGAGAGAAAGCATTTGTTTGTTCTCTCTAGATATTGTTACCATTAATAAGTCGTTTCAGTACTGTAGAATACTCAGGTAAAGACCTATCAATGGGTAATAGAGAAGTGAACATAATTCCAGCTAATTCCACCATTTGCATTTATCACTATGGGGGGGTGTATGCTATTATATGTTACAGAGATTTAATTGCGTTGAAAATATTTGACTTGGGGCTACTCCTAAGGGCATTATATAAGTGGCCCCCTGGTCTTTATCCTTTAACCTCTATACAGGGATCTGGACTCTGCAGGGGAACCACCAAGCCACTATCCCTTGCAGTAATCTCTGTTCAAGTGAATACTGACCCACGGGGGTCAAAAGACACCAGTGTCGAACATTGAGGGATCAGGCAAAACTGTAGTCAGGGACAGGCCGAGGTCATGGCAGGCAGAGTCTGTGCAATATGATAAACAGTTCAAGGTCAGGGCAGGTAGCTCAGGGTCAGTACAGAGATCAGGCAGGTCAGGCAGCATAGGGTCAAATCCAGGAAACAGGCAGAAGTTTGTACAGGAGTAGACAAATGTAGAGATAGACCACTTTTGTAGGACACTAGCAAATTAGAACCTATTGCTGAGACACCCTTAAAAAGGGAAAGGTGCCTAAAGTACCTCAAGGTGGTCAGCCATTGGCTTGGAAAGATTAGGGTGCATGTACACTGGCCCTTTAAGAGGTGGAGAGATGTATGTGCCCTACAGGAAGAGCAGGGGCAGACCTCACCCTGTATGATGGAGAGGAAAGAACGGGAAAGAAAATGGTGGATCCAAACTCCCTGGGAGTAACGAAGGAGGTGAACAGAGTGACTGCCATGCCCAGGAGCAGAGCTGCTATACCTTAACATTCTGCTCTCCAGCTAAGGCCATGACTTTGGGGCCAACATCTTGTCATTGGTAGGAGTCACAAAAGATAGACCCCACCAAACATATATTTATGACCTGTTTCATTGATGGGACACAAAATAAAAAAGGGGTTCTCAAATGATGACAACTAGAGATGAGCGAATTTCGTATTCTGAAATTCATTTGCGATTCGTTTACTGGTAAAAGCAGTATTGCGTTATGGATTCCGTTACCACGGACCATAACGCATAACGCCTTTAGAGGCATTCCGTTATTTATTCTGTCATAATAGAAATCTATGGGCTGCATAACGGATCCGTCTGGTTTTCGTTATGCAGGGGAGTCCTCTCCTGCATAACGGAAATGCAAAAGATCCGTTATGTAGCCCATAGACTTCTATTATGACTAAATGAATAACGGAATGCCTCTAAAGGCGTTATGAGTTATGGTCCGTGGTAACAGAATCCATAACGCAATTCTGCTTTTACCAGTGAACGAATCGAAAACGAATTTCATAAGCGAAAATTCGCTCATCTCTAATGACAACAGTGCAACACTGTAGAGACAGATTTAGAAAAGTCTGTGTTACCCATATCAACCAATCACAATGCAGCTTTCATTGTCTAAAAACAGAATGCAAACTGAAAGCTGTGCTGTGATTAAAGTTTTTCTTTTAGACATTTTCATAAAATTTGGGATGATGGTAACTGGACCTGTCTTGTCAGGTTAGGATTCCACAATAAATATGTTCACCGGAAAATTGAATAGTGAGAACATGTCCCCTTTCTAAAGACACTGTCCCTTTCCTACAGAATGATACCCACTTTCTGTGATGCGTCAAGGTCCCCGCCCCCAGAGTACATATGGGTGCTGGGGCTGCAATATTCACATCCAGTTAGTGCACAAGAAGGGCAGTTTTCTGGGGAAAAAAAGCTACCCTTCATGCATAGTTGTCAGCAGTCCTAAATTTGCATGGACTGTGCTTAATTTTCAGAGACAGTCCTGGCACATTCAGGCAGTCCTGGGGTAAAAATGGGCGGCTCATGTTAACTCTGTTTATAAGTAAGCAGTTCTGGGTTACATTTGAGGCATTCCCATAGTGGGTCTTACACGCCCTAGGGCTACATGCACACCATCACACATCTGTATTAATGGATACAATGGTAAGAGAAAGAAGATGCGGCACTCACCAAGCTGCGACAACAATTTCAGGCTTTATTCCTTCATGTAAGAACAACAGACAGGCAAGGGGAGCGGAGCAAGCCATTCGCTGTTTTAAGACCAATAATAGTCTATGGGGTTATTCACTTGAATGGGTTCCGCAAATACGGAGATGCGGTGCGTAACGGAACGGAACCTCACAGAAACACTACGGAGTGCTTCCGTGGTGTTCTGTTCGGTGTTTCCGTTCCCCAAAAAGATAGAACTTGTTCTATCTTTTTGCGGAACGGACAATTCATGGACCCATTCAAGCTGAATGGGTCTGAGTCAGTCCACCGCACGGATGTTGCCCGTGCAACTTGCGGTCCCCAATGCACGGAACGGAACCAATACGTTCATGTGAAAGAGGCCTGAAATAAACGTCTGTTAAAAATGTCCGTTTTTAACAGACTTTTTTTCCCCTGTCGTGAGCATGTAGCCTTAATTTAGCAACTTCAATGTCGATATGTCAATGAGCTGTGCAGGAGATAGGTTAGCCCTTCCGGAGTGTACCTCAACGAGAACAGAGATGTATAGAAGCCAAAATTCAGTACTGGAGTCGCTCACTAATAAAGTCAAACTATCCATGGTCAGGGAATTATACTGTACTAAGCAGGGACACCCTCACACTGTCTTCCCTGCACGCCAGGTAGCGTTGCCGCTCATGCGTCCTGACGCTTGGGAGCCCCGGCACACTTCCTCATTGGCCCAGAGCTCTAATGTCACAGAGGGCTGGGCCCTGCTCTTGGTTCAGATGCTGCTACAGTATGGAGGAAGCAGCAGCAGGGGGAACCATTACAATTCCAGGGAAGGACTAGCCATAGACCCCACAGGCAAACTTTCAGCTGGGCCGGCGCGTACATGATCATCTGATGCCCTAATAATGAATTAATGCTAGAAGCACCAGGTTCTTATAAACCTGGCCAACGGATGCAAGTGCCCTCCTGAACTCAACTGTATCACCAATACGGTGGTCAAGGTATTAGTATTTTGTGCTGCACTGCGGTATTTGCTTCTACTGAGACAGTATTTTGTGATACACTATTTGGTTCTGCTGGGGCGGTATTTTGTGACACACTTGCTATTTGGTTCTGCTGGGGTGGTATTTTGTGCTGCACTACGGTATTACAGGCCCTGCCTACTTTTGTTGCCCCGCCTTTTGTAGATCTGACCCTGCCTACAACATGGAGCGACTTTTAGATTTTTTTTCCAGGGCCACATTAAGTTATCAGGCCACCTATGGGCACAGTGAAACAATCCAAGATAAACAGTGAACAATGAACAGGTATAGAAGCATAGCAGCAAGAATAAATACTATACCTGACACCAGACAGACCCAATGGCAGTTTCTAATACAGGAATCTCCTCTGTGATTGACTTGTATCTTATGCCTACTGTTAGCGTGTGCCCAGTGTGACCAGCTTCATCATGAGGTGACGTCTTCACTCTCGCCGCAGGTACTTTGATGGGATTTCTTTTATCAGGATGGACCAGACGGCGTCTCCGTGAGCATGTGGGTGAGTTTAGTATAATTTTTTATTTTGAACCTCGGATTAACCCCCAGAGCAACTAAATGTGAGTCTCAGATGCTACAATCAGTGTTGAACCATGACATCTGAAGGGTTAAATGACAGGGGTGCAGCACAATCGCCGTTCCCCGTCATTGCACCCACTCCACACAATAAAAAGCGATTTGTAATTAGGTAATTTTTAACAAATCAAATTTTTGGATGAAGTTCGGTGCAACTGCCAAATCAAATTTTTCAAAACTTTGCTCATTACTACCTAGTGTGCATATTACCTCTAATCAGTGGCGTAGCTATAGGGCCCTCCTTGCCAGTGCCACTGTATTTTCCCTTCATAAGATGCACTGCATCCTATAAAGAGAATCCTAGTGAGCGGAAGCGCTCACTACTATGCAGGAGGAAGGGAGAGAAGCGCTGTGAGCGCCATACTTACCCTCTCCTCCTGCTCACTCTTCTCAGGTCCCACGCTGCTCTGTCCTGGCTGCTTGCAGCGTCAGGACGTACAGAGCGCACTCTGACCCGACGCTACAGGCAGTCAGGTGACTGCAGTGCGGGCCCTAAGAAGAGAGCCAGGACAGAGAGAGTGGCAGCAGGAGAGGTAAGTTATTTTATTATTTTAGTCTGATCTGAGGTCTGATATGGGGGTCTGAAGGGTCTAATGGGGGGGGACTGGAGGTCTGATATGGGGGTCTGGAGGGTCTAATGGGGGGACTGGAGATCTGATATGGGGGTCTGAAGGGTCTAATGGGGGACTGGAGGTCTGATATGAGGGTCTGAAGGGTCTAATGGGGGGACTCGAGGTCTGATATGGGGGTCTGAAGGGTCTAATGGGGGGGACTGGAGGTCTGATATGGGGGTCTGAAGGGTCAAATGGGGAGACTGGAGGTATGATATGGGGGTCTGGAGGGTCTAATGGGGGGACTGGAGATCTGATATGGGGGTCTGAAGGGTCTAATGGGGGACTCAAGGTCTGATATGGGGGTCTGAAGGGTCTAATGGGGGGGACTGGAGGTCTGATATGGGGGTCTGAAGGGTCTAATGGGGGGGGGGGACTGGAGGTCTAATATGGGGGGCCTGAAAGGTATGGTTGGGGGTCTGAAGGGTCTTATTCGGGGACTAAAAGGTCTGATTAGGGGTCTGACTGGGGGTCTTGAGAGGTATAATGGGGGACTGGAGAAGTCTAATAGGGGTCTGGAGGTCTAATGGGGGTCTGATTAGGGGTCTGGAGGTCTAATCAGATGATTGGGGGTCTGGAGATTTAATGGGGGTCAGAAATTGGGGTTTGGAGGTCTAATGGGGGTCTGGAGGTCTGGTCTGAGGTCTAATGGGGGTCTTATCTGAGGTCTGATATTGGGGCTTGGTCTGACATGGAGATCTAAGGCGAGTCTGATATGGGGTCTGAGAGAGGTCTAAAGGGGGTCTGGTCTGAGATGGGGGTCTCATCTGGGATTTGATATGGGAGTCTGATCCGAAAGGTAAGGGGCTATTTTCTAGTACTGGCACACTATCTGTATAGTACCAGTATTTTCAGGGGGACTGTTTCTGCAGTATAGTATTGGGGGGGGGGGGGCAGGATGAGGTGTTGAGAAGGTGAGGAGGATGATGCAAAAGTAGGAAAATAAGATGTCTGTTTATTAAACTCTGCAGGGACGAGACGTGGCTGAAAGAAGTCACCATGGCGGTCTGGTCTGAAAGGAGAAGATGAGGAAAGAGAATATCTACATTAGAGAGGAGACACCACTGGATGTAAGAGCTATATTAACCTGTATGTTCTATAGTGCTGTATGTAATGTTTTCCAAGTATGTCCGCTTTTTTTTTCCATACGAGCGCTGCCTTCTCTGCTCTGTTTACCTGCTCATCATTGCAATTGCTGCAGCGAGCAGGTAAACAGAGCAGAGAAAGCAGCTTTCATATGAGCGCTGCCCTCTCCTCAAACCAGCTGATCAGCTGGGGTGCCGGGAGACCCCTGCCAATCTGATATTGATGACCTATCTTGAGGCTAGGTCATCAGTAGTAAAAAGAGGACGACCACAGTAGTAAAAAGAGGACAAACAGTAGGAATGGAGGGAATTTGGCATGGGGGGAAACGTTTTAATTTTTGCCTCAGACAGCAGATAGGCTAGGTGCACCTCTGCCCCTTGCCATTGCCATAAAGCAATGAGGGAAGGTGTGTGTGTGGGGGGGGGGGGGGCAAGCTGAACTCTTGCACCAGGCCCCATGAGCCTTGTAGACATTGCTTGGAATCCATTCCTGGCTTTGGCCAAAACTGCACTCTATTGCCCCTGTATGAACCTGGTCTCCGGATGCCAACAGCAGACCTTATAGTGATTATCTGAAGCTCTGCCCATCAAGAATGACAGTTTTCCTCCATCCAACTACAATGAGCAGCCTGGTGAAATCAATCGAAAAAGCATTGTCCAGTTCATCTAAAGTAATTGTGACCTTTAGTTCTACTTCAATAAAATTATTCAACTCTATTGTCATGAGATTACATGAGGGAACCATGTGGTCAAGTCTCATTTTTTATTCATTCATGGGATGAAGAAATTTTTAATAGTTTTTACAGCCCTGGCACCAGGCGGAGATAGATTTTATAGGTAATAGCAAACTCTACAAGATATTTAAATGCAAATCACTACTTTTATGTTATGCTTTCAAGTGTCCTCCACAAGCAGCGGGTACAAGTAAAGCACCAGCAAAACAACTTTTACAATTTCTCTTGTGATTATTTGGCAATTGTTTTTTTTTTCTTTTCGATTTTAATAAGAAAAACAATTTTCTGTCCCTTACTATACAAGGAACAAGTTCACCATGCTGAAATGCATGTTTTTGTCAAATAAGAGCCTGACAGGTCCTGAACTGTCTGCCTCATTGAAAATGCGGCATCATTTATCATACTGCAAAAATGTTAAAAATCCAGGAAAGAACATAAATAGCCACAAACGGCTACACAGTGTTGAAGCAGTGCCATAAACAAGTGCACATTAATTCCAGAATGGCCAATTCTCAATTCTTATTCCTTTTAGTAGGAAATCTTACATATGAGATCCTCATTTTATAACTGTCTCTTTTTTCATTCAAAATCAAGAGCTACTGTATACTCCATGTTAAAGGGGTTGTCCAGGATTTCAAAGAAAGGTTGTCCTGCAGTGATGATGTCACATATAGTCATGTGACCGCTCCAGCCAATTACTGAACATAGCGGTCTCAGGCATGTACTCTGCGTCACTGCTGCAACAGAGTATGATAAATACTTCATAAATACCGATCTGGATAACAGGAGCAGCAGGGATTTACCAGGGCAAGTACTGGTTATTCATTGTATTGTATTGCTTACTTTGAGAGTTTTTTTCCTATTTAAATCCAGGACAAACCCTTCAAGCCAAGCTTAAAAAAATAGCATCTTTATGCATC
The DNA here is from genome assembly GCF_014858855.1 of Bufo gargarizans. Lineage (NCBI taxonomy): Eukaryota > Metazoa > Chordata > Amphibia > Anura > Bufonidae > Bufo > Bufo gargarizans. Next base: position 49,969,432 of record NC_058090.1, read on the forward strand.
ATATAAAAAATCAAAAATATGAGCATTTGATAAGGTATGAAATAGTTAGTATGAAATATGAATATTGGTTAACTCTTAGGGTTGTGCTGCCTATCAGCTAAAGCACATATACACTAGCACCTGTAACTGAACAGTTAAAGGGATGGGACAAGTTTTTAAGTTATCTTCAATCCACAGGATAGGGGATAACTAGCTAATGGCTGGGGGTCTGACCACTGGGACCCCCCTCCAATCACAATAACATTGCCGCTCCATGTATTCTGAATAGTAGCCGCAGAGATAGCCAAATATAGCTACCGTGAGGTCCAACAATCAACTAGTTATCCCATATCCCCTAAAATGGGTTATCCCATGACTAATGTAAAAAATGAAAATCAGACATCATATAGGTAGTATTTGACAACCTCTTTCTAACAAAGCTAGAACCAGCCCTGTACCTCACATGGGTCCAGAGATCTCCCCATTCATTGCTCTACTAGATTTTTATCAAGCTGGCAGCTCAAGGGGAGTGTCTTTTCTGCTGAAGCTAAGGGGGTGTGTCCATGCTCTCCCTATCACAGCTAAGGGGGCGTGTCCATGCTACACCTATCACAGCTCAGGAGGCAGTTAAAGGATGAAACTGAGCATGTGCGGCCATCTCAGTGAGCAGGACAAAGAAATAAGAAAAAAAACAAGCAGCAGGTGGCGCTATACAGAAACATTATATTGAATAACTCAGTGGCTATACTAAATTTTTAATTACACGCAATTACAAAAGTATTCAGATTCAGGTGCTGGTTTGAAAACTGTAGAATATTTTTTATGGGACAACCCCATTAAGAATGTGGAGGGCAGTTAGACATGAGGGCAACATATTCCTTATGAATACACCGGACTCATAAATGTAGACATCGAAATATCATTAATAATTTTTTTATGTCGTTTCTCATTCTAACACTTTGGACCTGGTCTGAAGAAGGGTAGCATTTAATGTAAAATGTAGATTGTTCCATAACTTTACAGTTTGAATTAGTTTTTTGTTTTATTTAGTCTTCATTTTTTATGGGGTTTTTTTAACCAACCTGCTGTTGCACGCCAGGAAAATGACCCTGTCCCAGATAACATTCATGAAGGAATCTTCTGCATTTTCAATTGAAGAGAATGTCATGTTCTTTGGTCCAGCTTAACCTTACCTCCAGAAAGGGTCACCAATTTATAACTTGTTTGTACAGAGGGCTTGTATCGCTGAATTGTTTAGACCCATCCATGTTTTACAGTGTAACTCTGTTGATTTGCATTCCATTGTCTTGTCTTTATCTCTAGGCACTACTGCTTGCTCATCAGTATCAGTTCCCACAGTGGTCCACGGGTCTCCTATTGTCTACTGGCACTCATAGTAGATGACTAGGTTGTACATCCTCCTCTTGTCAAAGGAACAGAACAAACCAATTTACAAGCTAATTTAGTAAATGGTTATAAATCTAACAACTTCATTGAGAGAACTCATCATTTTCTAATACAACGTTCTGCATGTTCTCTATAGTTTTGGATCTAAGTTTTTTAGTTTTTTTTTAACACATTATATATTGTGCTCTTTATGATGCAAAATATATACAAAATTAATCATAGGAAGGAATGGAAAACAAAGACCATGCACTTGAGTGTTTTCCTTAAACTTATAGACTTACAGCATGTGTAACCTGCTCTTCCCTTTTTCTCCTCCCTGTCTTGGCCACCATCAGCTGTTTTGCTCGATATAATTGGGTCACAGGATCTTAATTGTTCAGATAGTTGAGGTTGTCAAAGGTTGGACTGTCCACAAGTCAAACATTTATGACATATACTATTACTATACCATAAAGGCAAATGGTCAGAATACTCCTTTAAGATTAGGGCAGAGATGCTGGAGGTGGTTGCGCAGATTATTATGATTGGAATAAAAGATTACCTGTCATTTCAGGTGAATTTGCAGAATCAGTTGTCATGTGTATACATTAGAAGTAACAATATTTCTGGCCTTATAAGACTTGTAGCCTAAATTGTTCACTGGTTTTCCCTTCTGCAGCCTCTATCCTCAATTCTCAGTTGTCCCTGAGCTAGTGGGTAGAGATAAGCTGCTATGATGTCTCCCATACACTACACACATAAAGAAGAGGAGATCCTTCTCCTATATTACTCCAGTATCTCTCATATGCAGAGAAGCAGCAACAGGGACAGTTTTTAGAAAAGTAGTGAGCAGTGTATGTATGAATCCCCCGGCGGCCCCCTGAGCAAGGTGGGCCCCTAGTCTCCCACCCACTGCACAAGTGGCACATAAGACAGTAGACTTACTGCACTACATACATATATTCAATGTACAGCACCTCAACCAGGACCTACCTTCTCAAAGTTGATGCTACCAGTTCAATCATCTGGTAGCATCTTGCTGCTGTGTGAGCAGGTAATATTTGAATGTATCCGTACGGCGGTCCCCCAAAATAAATTTTACTGGAGGGCCCTAGACACCCCATTCCGACACTGATGTTATGGATACAGTCCATGCCCACTGCCACTCCTCTCCTGGGCATGGCCATCGCTTTGCTTACCTGCTTCATAGCCCTGTCAAGAGCAATGCTCTTTTCATGCAGGCTGAGACATGGTTGTTCCCCTGCAACAGAGTCCGGATCCACATAGAAGGGTGAAAGGTTAAAGACCTGGGAAGCCACTTAGATAACACCTTTAGGAGTACCACAAGTCATATCTGTTCAAGTGACACAGCGAATCCACATCGGCTCCATTATAGTGTAGAGGAGAATCCAGTGCCTGTAAGACATATTGTACTATTTTAGTTAATTTTTTAAACCCTTTAACTATCCTGTCACCATTAGCTGCAGTAGCATGTTTGTCTATGCTTCTCTCACTTGATTCCTCCTCCCCCATTCCCATCTCCATACACTTCTATGGGCCGCAAGTAATATACCTCAGTAAGCTCTGTGTCATCTCCCAAGATAAATTTAGCCAACTGAGTGTGAGTGAACTGTTTGGTGGGAAGGGAAGAGGAGGCTGATAACTGAAGAAAGAAGCCGTTTTCTTTGTTGAAAGTGTTTGTTTGTTTGTTGAACGTGTAGTAGCTATTTAATATCATTTTACAGTTGTCAGTTAATGAGGCTGATCATGTGCTTACATTCAGAGCAAAGATTATTTATACATTATCTTTATGGTTTAGTTTTTACATTCCATTGTGGACATAAAGATTCTGATATGTGGCACACATAGCACCAATGCATCCGGAAAAGTGCTGTTGGGTGCTTTGTCTACTTTCCAAGCATCTCTGCTAGGCTTGAGCGAATCGAGCTTCGGATCATAGATCTGAAGTCAATTCATTCAAAAACTTCATTAAAATGTATTGGCTCCACATCACCAAAGTTCGTATCGCCTGAAGTCACGCGAGACTTTGGTGAATTTTTTCGGTATTTCTATCTGCGTCTTTAAAAACATTTTAAAATAGGAATCCGAAGTTGGCTTTGGTACAGAGGTACCAGCCAGTACCAAAGCAGACTTTGGATTCCTACTTTAAAATGTTTTTAAAGACGCAGATAGAAATACTGAAGTCTCAGGCGTCTTCGGGTGATATGAATTTTGCCTACACAGTGCCAATACAATTTAATTATTTACGGAAACAGCATTAAAAACAACGTTTTTGAATGAATCGACTTCGGACCTAAGATCTGAAGCTCAATTCGCTCAAGCCTTATCGCTGTAATCCCTGCTATAAAAGGTACAGAATTTGCTGCTGCTGTTCCCGATGTCCCTAAGGCTACTTTCACACTTGTGTTTAGTGCGGCTCCGTCATGAATCTGCACAGACAGATCGGATAATACAAATGCATTGAGCAGGCACCTCGGCTAAATACCAGAGGGGTCCCGTGACCTCCCCCCCCCCGTGTCGGCAATCGCCACAACCCGTAGGTCATTTCAGACCTGCAGTTTGCGGCTTTTTATTGTGCGGCGGCGGTGCCATCGGGTCCCCATGGGGCTGTGGGGGGGACCCGATGGCATGGAAGGCAGCGCGATGCCTTCCTGAGGCATCTGCGCTGCCTTCCGGTGAAGAGCCTGTGAGATCCAGCCCCCTGGATCTCACAGGCCCCGGAATCTGTATGAGTAATACACAGTATTACTCATACAGCCTAGTGCATTCCAATACAGAAGTATTGGAATGCATTGTAAAGGAATATACCCCCAAAAGTTCAATCCCAAAGTAGTACAAAAAATAAAGTGAAAAAAAGTTGAAAAAATAAAGTTTTCCCCCCAAAAAATGAAAAGTTTCAAGCAAAAATAAACAAAAACGTCATTTTCGCCAAATAAAGTTAAAAAATTGGTAAAAAATAGGGGGGAAAAAAAGTATACATATTAGGTATCGCTGTGTCCATATCGACCGGCTCTATAAACATATAACATGACCTAACCCCTCAGATGAACACCGTAAAAAATAAAAAATAAAAACTGTGCTAAATAAACCATTTTTTTGTCACCTTACACCACAAAAAGTACAACAGCAAGCGATCAAAAAGGCGTTTGCCCAAAATATCACCAATCTAACCGTCACCTCATCCCTCAAAAAATGAGCCCTACCTGAGACCAAAAAAACAAACAAACTATGGCTCAGAATATGGAGACACTAAAACATCTTTTTTTTTTGTTTTAAAAAAGCTGTTATTGTGTAAAACTTACATAAATAAAAAAAAGTACACATACCGGTATTTGGCATCGCTGCCTTCGTATCGCCTGGCTCTATAAAAATATCACATGACCTAACCCCTCAGATGAACACGATAAAAAATAAATACTGTGCTAAATAAACAATTTTTTGTCACCTTACATCACAAAAAGTGTAATAGCAAGTGATCAAAAAGTCATATGCACCCAAAAATAGTGCCAATCAAACCGCAATCTCATCCCACAAAAAATGAGACCCTACCTAAGATAATCACCCAAAAACTGAAAAAAACTATGGCTCTCAGAATATGGAGACACTAAAACATGATTTTTTTTTTTGTTTCAAAAATATTATTGTGTAAAACATAAATAAAAAAAATTATACATATTAGGTATCGACGCTTCCGTATCGCCCGGCTCTAAAAAACTATCACATGACCTAACCCCTCAGATGAACACCGTAAAAAATTTAAAATAAAAACTGTGCTAAATAAACCATTTTTTGTCACCTTACATCACAAAAAGTGTAATAGCAAGCGATCAAAAAGTCACACGCACCCCAAAATAGTGCCAATAAAACCATCATCTCATCCCGCAAAAATCATACCCTACCCAACCCTACCCTTGTTTTAAAAAAGCTGTTATTGTGTAAAACTTACATAAATAAAAAAAAGTACACATACCGGTATTTGGCATCGCTGCCTTTGTATTGCCTGGCTCTATAAAAATATCACATGATCTAACCTGTCAGATGAATGTTGTAAATAATAAAAATAAAAACTTAATTAAAATGGAAATTCTGCCCAAAAAGTTAAATTTTGAAATTGTATCTCTATTTCCCATTAATTCTTGTGAAACACCTAAAGGGTTAACAAAGTTTGTAAAATCAGTTTTGAATACCTTGAGGGGTGTCATTTATAGAATGGGGTCATTTTTGGGTGGTTTCTATTATGTAAGCCTCGCAAAGTGACTTCAGACATGACCTGGTCCCTAAAAATTGGGTTTTTGAAAATTTCTGAAAAATTTCAATATTTGCTTCTAAACTTATAAGCCTTGTAACATCCCCCAAAAATAATATATCATTCCAAAAATGATCCAAACATGAAGTAGACATATGGGGAATGTAAAGTAATAACTATTTTTGGAGGTATTACTATGTATAATAGAAGTAGAGATATTGAAACTTGGAAATTTGCAAATTGTTCTTAATTTTTTGTAAATTTGGTATTTTTTAATGCAAAAAAATTAACTTTTTTGACCCAATTTTAGCAGTGTCATGAAGTACAATATGTGACGAAAAAACGATCTCAGAATGGCCTGGGTAAGTAAAAGCGTTTTAAAGTTATCAGCACTTAAAGTGACACTGGTCCTTAAGGTGAAATAGGGCTGAGTCCTTAAGGGGTTAAAGCTACTTTCACACTTGCTTTGTTGTTTTCCGGTATTGAGATCCTCTGCCGGAAAAAAACCTGTTCCGTTTTGTCTCCATGCATTCTGAATGGAAAGAGATCCGTTCAGGATGCATCAGGATGTCTTCCGTTCTGGCAGCATTCCTTATTTTTGACCGGACACAGAACTGCTGCAAGCTGCAGTTTTGTGTCCAGTCATATAAACGGGGAAAAAAATGGAACCGGCACTGAAAATAATGTAGGTCAATGGTGACAGATTCGTTTTTTTAGGAGCCTAAAAAAAAAGATCCGTCACCCGTTGACTTTTAATGTATTTAGTGACAGATTCGTTTTTTTAGGAGCCTAAAAAAAAAGATCCGTCACCCGTTGACTTTTAATGTATTTCGTGACAGATCCGTTTTTTCCGTTTTGATTTCACACAACTGCATCCTAATGGAACAGATGAATCCTGATGTGCAAAATCAAAACAGATCCCTTTAATTCAGGTATTGAGAACCTCTACTGGATCTCAATACCGATAATACAAACGCAAGTATGTAAGTAGCCTAAGCCACATTCTTAACAGTAAGATAAGAACTGAGCTATAATGAGTGTTTATAATGTCAGAGAGCAGAGATAAAAAGCCTGTCAGATTCGCTGGCTGATGGAAAAGAGAGAAAATTCAGATCCCTCTATTAGAGCATCTTAGCACATTACAGAAAAAAGGGCACCATATTTGTAATACATACCAATTAAAAAAATAATATTTTGCTCAAAACGGGTACAAAAATAAAATAATTGCCCCCAAAGGTGTACATAGCCTTTTAGGCCCATTTACACAGGCTCAGCAGACAGTGATCAACAATGAACCATTCATTTCTGATAATTGCCTGCTCGTCAGAGGAAAACAACACCTGCATTTACATGTAGTAATCATCTCCTCTGTATGGGGAAGAGTGATTGCTATCGTCAGCACTTATCCCCATAGAAAAACATTAATTTGGGGCAGCAAACCTCACCTCTGTTTAAAAAATTACTATCTGCTATCCAAAAACTTTGATTTTAGTGTCCGCATCAGCGATGCTTTCACGGAAGCACTTTTTTTAAAATAGGGAATGAGCGTTCCTAGGAAGGCCCCTTCCTGATAATTGCCCTGATCGCGCAAACAGCTAAAATATTTAATGATGATATTATTTCGTGTAATTGAATTTCTTTTGAATGCAAACAACTTGCTAACTCATCACTTGGCACTAATTAGTGAAATAATATCTGCGTGTCTAATAGGACCCTTAAAGGAAAATTTATAAAAGTGTCGTTATAAGTGATATCTTATTCTGAAGAACTTTAGGTATTATTCGGTTTTGTTGGAAAGGTGTTTCATCATCCTCACAGCTGAGAAATAAGTGCAGCATCGGTGCACTGTTGTGTCCATCTTTAAAGGGCTTCTGTCACCCCCCAAAAGTCATTTTTCATTTTTGGGCTAATTAAAATCCTTGTGCGATTATTCAATATATAGTGCTCTTACCTTTTCTGTGGCTTAGTTTCTTTAAAAAACGCACTTTTATGATATGTTAATTACCAGGTGTATTACTTGTGTTGCCCCTACACTTTACAGATAACGAAAAATTACAAAATATAATAAATATTGGTTCCAAAATATGTATCATTTCACTGCATGTTTTTGCTTCTGCTGTTACCGTAGGTCCATACACAACAGATTTTTCCACCACCTTTTACATTGATTTTGATGCAAATCTGTGATAACTCTGCATGCAACAAAATCTACTTGTGTTACAGGAAGATTTTACTGTGGATTCACAGGGGATTTTACACCTTACATTCAAAGGGTTAAATCCCTGGTGAAAATCTGTAGCAGAAATTGACATGAAGGTCACTTGCTTTGCAGAAAAGATGTGGAGGAGATTTCTTAAGATTTCATCCACTTTCCTGCTACTGTATTGTTGCCACACTGTAGCAATGGTCAGGATCAAGGAAAACACTTTATCTATCGCTTTAACAGGACTCACTAAGGCTAGTTTCATACTAGCGGCAGGGGAGTCCGGCAGGCTGTTCCGGTGGGTGAACAGCCTGTCGGATCTGTCCTGCCGATAGTTCACATGTGCCCCCGGACTGCCTCTCCGTCCCCATTGACTATAATGGGGGCAGGGGCGAAGTTCCGGCGGCAGCACGGCAGCGCACGGCGAGAGGCAGCCGGACTAAAACTACAACATGCAGTACTTTTAGTCCGGATGCCTCTCGCTGTGTGCTGCCGTGCTGCCGCCCCCCCGCTCCCATTATAGTCAATGGGTACGGAGCAGCAGTCCGGGGGCACATGTGAACTAGCAGCAGCATAGATCCGACAGGCTGTTCACCCACCAGAAATGTGAAAGTACCCTAACTGGCTTAAAATATGCATCATTTTTTTATGGTGGTGCAAGTTTAGCTTGGCACAGGTGTCCCAAGCTTGATTGAGTGGGTGTCGCAGGTGTCCTGCAGTTTGACAGTCAGGCACCTGTTCTAATGAACAGGACTGAGGAAACCTTCGGTCCCAGCTTTTAAAATCCATAGATGTCATGACTGTGGCATCAAACATTAAAAAAGAGATACGTCCATCCAGTTCAGTCAGTTATCCTGCAAAGTTGATCCAGAGGAAGGCAAAATATCCCTCATGAGGCAGAAGCCAATTTTCCTCATTTTAGGGGGAAAAAACTCCCAATACCCAATCAGGCAATCAAAATAATTCCCTGGATCAACGACCCCTCTCTAGTAACTATCATCTGTAATATTTTTACACTCCAGAAATACATCCAGGCCCCTCTTGAACTCTTTTAGTGAACTCACCATCACCACCTCCTCAGGAAGAGAGTTCCATAGTCTCACTGCTCTTACCGTAAAGAATCCTCTTCTTTCCTCCAGACCCAGAGGATGTCCCCTCGTCACAGTCCTGGGGATAAATAGATGATGGAATAGATCTCTGTACTGACCCCTGATATATTTATACATAGTAATTAGATCTCACCTCAGTCGTCATTTTTCTAAACGAAATAACCCTAATGTTGATAATCTTTCAGGGTACTGTAGTTGCCCCATTCCAGTTATTACTATAGTTGCCCTTCTCCGAACCCTCCCCAGCTCTGCTATGTCTGCCCTGTTCACAGGAGCCCAGAACTATACACAGTACTCCATGTGTGGTCTGACTAGTGATTTGTAAAGTGGTAGGACTATGTTCTCATCACGGGCATCTATGCCCCTTTTGATGCAACCCATTATCTTATTGCCCTTGGCAGCAGCTGCCTGACACTGCTTTCTACAGCTTAGTTTGCTGTCCACTAAAATTCCTAAGTCCTTTTCCATGTCAGTGTTACACCATTTAGTATGTACGGGTGACTTGCATTATTACTTCCCATGTGCATAGCCTTACATTAGTCTGTGATAAACCTCATCTGCCACTTCTCTGCCCAAGCCTCTAATCTATCCAGATCCATTTGTAGCAGTATACTGTCCTCTTCCGTATTAATTACCGTATTTATCGGCGTATAACACGCACCTTCATTTTAAGAGGGAAATTTCAGGAAAAAAAGGGTAGCTCAGAACTTTTTTTTATTAATATTAATACCACTTATAAGGTAAATAATGTAAAAGGATGACACTTATGGGGCTCTGTGGATGACACTTATGTGTAGAAAAAGTGCGTGTTATACGCCGATAAATACGGTACTTTACACAGTTTAGTGCTATGTGCAAGCCTTCAACAAGGTCAATATGTTGAAGAGAATAGGGCCCAATACTTACCCATGAGGTACCCCACTAATGACAGTGACCCAATCTGAGTGAGTACTGTTAATAACCACCATTTTCCCCCAGTCCAGGCATAGTACAGTGTATTATGTAAGTAAAGCAATCACATCTCAAAGTCCAGTTGGGTAATGAAATCCTTTTTTTTTTTCTTTTTTTTTTTAAAGAAAAGGAATTTTTATTGTGCAAAAGCAGAAAAACCTGCACATACTATGAACAGTACCTGCTATTTCTGTAATCGTACAGAGAATAAAGTTATCGGCCAAACGATGATTCAGTCAAAAGCTATTGAATGTGTATGGTCGCTTTAAGGACCAAAAGAGGATGGTCACCAAGGGGTTATAATGCCACTATCAAGGGCAGTTGTGACTTCAACAAAGAGAATTTTTGCCCCAAATCTTCAACCACAGAGATACTGATCATGCCTGGAATTTTAATGGGTAGCACAGGACCTAACAAAGGCCCATGAATCGCTGTTAGGACATACCATGGGTAGCTGCATGTGCATTTTACATTCACAGGTAATAATGCATTACAAAACGTAGGTATTCCAATGCATCGTAATAATAAAAGTTCTAAATGAAGTCTAAAAAAAAATAAGCAATAAAAAAAGTTGAAGTAGAAAAATAATAAATCCAGTTATAAAAAAATAAAATATAATACACCCACAGTGGTCCCTCAAGATACAATGGCCTCAGGATACAATATTTTCAGCTTACAATGATCTTTCCTGGGCCATCATAAAATAAAATTAGACTCTGCATACAAAGCCTCAGACTCTGATCCAACTAATCATCATGGCCATTTCCCTGGTAAAACCCCTGTATTGATGTCTAGTAGTCCCTCTTTACAGTACAGAGCGGTATCCCCTGTCTGTGCCAGGATGAGCTGCTCCTTTGGACGTCAGATGATGGCGGCTCCATGTTATTTTTCTGATATACTGTGCTATACGGGACCCTGAAGAAGCTCCAGTCCTCATCATAGAAAGTGATCTACAGCTTCCAGCATCTGCTCCTGACTATTGTATGGAAGTTCTTGCTTTACGTCTTGGTTATCTGCTTAATTGTATTAAATTCTAATTTTCTCATTTCAGGATGACATTTTGAGGTTTTGTAACCACTTACTAGTGGTCATCCCAGAACCAATTAATATCGTAACTTAAGGACCAATGTGTTAGGCTTTTGTCTTAATCGCTACAAGCCGAATAAAAAAGTACATATACTGTAAAACAGCACCTCAGAGAATGTACATGAAGAAAACAATAATGGATATTATTTCTCACATTCCACTCAAGAAAATCCCACAGATTAAATGCTGTTAAATTTCCCAAAAATATTTTTTTAAAATATTACCGTTTTCCAAATGCAGTGAGGCAAAGATGGAAAACTATACTGTGTCCTTGAGACCAACATTTTCTTGATCTTTAAGGGATTATGTGATGATATAATAAATTTACCTGTAGTCCTATGTAAAACCTGAAATGTTGCATCTGTTCAGGCTTTGACTGGCCCACAGGGGTACAGGGGAATCCCCGGTGGGCCCTTGAGCAAGGTGGGCCCCTAGTCTCCCACCCCCTTACACAAGTGGCACATAACACAGTAGACTTACTGCACTACATACATATATTCAGTGTACAGCACCTCAACCAGCCTATGTTCATATAAAAAAACTTGTTCAATTATTTATTATATTTGAATGTATCCGTATGGTGGGCCCCCAAAATAAATTTTACTGGTGGGCCCCAGGTCCCCCAGTCCGACACTGCATCTGTTAAATGGTCGATGCTAATTATCCTGAATATTTATAATAAATATTTTTTACGTGGACATTTTCTAATGTGTTGAAGGAATCCAATCCACCAAAACATAAATGACTATATGGCCAAATCGGTTAAAAAGTATAAACTTGGTATAAAAGAATGATTTTATGTGGCAGCGCCCAGAATTTACATAGAAACTAGGGTGAAAAGATGTGCTTTGTATAAAGCCTATAGTAAAAGAGAGAGAAAAGGAGAGAAAAAAAAAAAAGAATGAAACCAGTAGTCAGAGGAACAAAATAAGTTACAGACGGGGCTCTTATCAGGATAATCTGGCCATTTTTATTCCCTCTCAGACAGCTTTTCTTATTCAAAGTGAAAGTAAATATGTCTCTTATCGACAGAAGCACGGCTCTTTTCAACAGGTCCTGGGGAGATAGTGTAAAGGCTGAATTGCTTGTACTATCTCACACAGGGCAGGTGGATGCAAATGAAATCTGGGTAGAAAACATCCTGAATAATGCAAAACGAAAGATTTCTATCAGCCAACCATCACCCGTCATGAATAGATGGCAAATTCTCCATAAAGGCGAATCAATCATTTTAGTTATTTAATTTGTGGTTGTAATTCACTTTGATGCATCCCTTAGTTACACTGAAGAAGGAAAGGGGTGAGGAGAAGGAGGGGGGGGGGGTCATTTTAGGAGGGGAATGTTGGTCACTGCATGCCACCCAGGATGTTATTCACAAGTAACAATTCCCATTATCTGTTTCCACTTCGGGCTAATCAGACAGAATATGTAAAGATGAATCTTGTTTCCTGTTGTCATTGGGAGGTAAGGGTTATCTCTAGGGAGGAGAGAGGATAAGTGGAGGTGACAGGAGGGGGCTTCTATTCCCATTAGGGTCTTAAGCACTTCACTCATTCTGGTACTTAGTGTCCTGTAGACTGGGATGGTGTGAAAGTGGTTAGTTTATGTTTGTGTGCACATGGGGTGGCATGTTTATATAAACAGCCCCACTCCGTAAGTGACACTAATATTTTGCCTGGACTGGAGAGAAGAAGGAGCAAGGTGTGGAACCAAGGCTAGGCCACCATACCCCAGATATCTTTCATACTTCTGGATTATTCCCTCAACTAGGATGTCCTCTTCCAGTAGACTCGGCTTCACAGTCAGAAGAATTTTGGATTTACCAGAATATGATGGCAACGTAATCCCAGCTGACCCATCTTTAAGTTTCAAAAGGAGCTCTCCTTATCCAGACTGGATGGAGAATGAGAGGAACCATTACTTATGTAAGCTGGTGCTAAATTTTTAATTCTTTCTGCATAGAGTATCACAGTTTACTCGAACCATGTTGTAGTTGAGTTTTCAGCAGGACAATATCAAGTGATGGAGCAATTTAGTAGTATTTGTAAAATATTATTATCTGCTTTAGAGTTATTTCGGTAATTATTATTTTGCTGCCTTCTTTTTTTTGAATGTTTGAATTTGTATTGAGATTTTCTCTGCTTAAACAGTTTTTTTATTTTTATTTATTATTTCACAGCTTCTGATGAGAGTGGATCAGAGACAACTCTGGCAGACACCATGCAGAGGTCTGAAAATGCATCTCACAGCCATGAATCAGAGGAGAAGAAGAAGAAAAGGAGAGTCCTCTTCTCCAAAGCCCAAACCCTAGAACTAGAGAGAAGATTTCGTCAACAGAGATATCTTTCAGCCCCTGAAAGGGATCAACTTGCACATATTCTACAACTCACCCCAACCCAGGTGAAGATATGGTTCCAGAACCACAGATATAAGATGAAGAGAGCTAAACCGGAGGTGAGCAGCTCTCCTCCACCTCTACTGAAGCATGTTGTGGTCCCAGTACTGGTCAGAGATGGGAAGCCTTGTCATACTTGTTCTCCTGTCAGCTCTACAGACAAGATGCCCCTTTTCCCCACATTGCCACCTACAGGAGCATTTAGCTTTGTCCACAGCTATCACCATAGCCAACATCTTCCTCACCCATCCAGTCTCTCCTGGAGATGGTGACAAGAGACAATTCAACATGATCTCAAAAACATATTGAAAGGTTAGGTGGAATGCCATAAGACTCAACAATCCATGGGCATAGACCTGAGCCAAAAATCTGGTTCAGAAAATTGCAGTATGGAACGCTATAGTCTTCAGGTGGTAAACTCTGAAAGAAACTGTGTTACCTATCAGTACTGATAGTAGTGTACGTGTAAATAATGCGAGATTTGTATTTGTGTACATAGAAATGATATAATGTGTCCATTTTAAAAGCAAATTAAATTTGTATTATTTCCTATGATCTGTGTTTGTATATGTCTTCTATTGATAAGTGGCAGCTTCAGAAACTTCTATGATTTCTCTGAAGGAATCATAGACTACACCTAGTTATTCTGATTTATGCTCTGAGGCTAAGGTACAAATCTGGTTGTGAAACTGTACATTTTCGAATCTCATGCCACAGAAGTTAATAATGATAATCTTTATTTATATGGCGCCAACCTATTCCACAGCGCCTTACAATCAAGAGGTTAGAGAACCTGTCAAAGAGCAGGACAGTGATTCTTTATGTCACAATACTTATCCGTTGTTGTAGCTCCAGTAATTCTTCTATTTTCCTCTTGCTTAAGCCTCCTGCACATGAACGTGTGCGCCCCGTTGTTGTATTGCGGACCGCATTTGCGGATCCGCAATACACAGGTGCCGTTCCGTGGGCATTCTGCATCACGGATGCGGACCTATTCACTTCAATGGGTCCGCAAATCCGGAGATAAAGAACGGTGCGGGACGGAAGCACGGACCGTGACCATACGGGAGCTCTATGGAGTGCTTCCGTGGAGTTTTCTCCCGTACTTCCGTTCCACAAAAAGATAGAACATGTCCTATGTTCGCGGACCGATTAAAGTGAATGGGTCCGCGATCCGCTGTAGCTGCCACATGGACGGTGTTCGTGCATTGCGGCCCGCAATTTGCGGCCCGCAGCACGACCACAGGGCGCACACGTTTATGTGCAGGAGGCCTTAGGCTACATGCACACGATTGTATGTGTTTTGTGGTTTGCAAAATCCATTTGCGGATCCATTGTAACAATGCCTAAAACGGACAAGAATAGGACATGTTGGTTTTTTTTTGCGGGGCTACGGAACGGACATACTGATGCGGACAGCACACAGTGTGCTGTCCACATTTTTTGCGGACCCATTGAAATGAATGGGTCTGCATCCTATCCGCAAATAAAACAGAACAGACACAGAAACAAACAACGTTTGTGTGCATGTAGCCTTAAAGCGTCTCACGTGCAGCAACCTATAAAAAGAAATGCAAGATGTAAATTCGCTAAAAATACTTGTAATGTCTTTTAACCTGCTGTTTGCTGTGGAAACAATGTTGACAATATGCAAGTCTGATAAATAAGCCATTTGTACTTAATATACGGTTAGCGCTCCCTTCTTAAATGGACATTTAGACATAAGATATGCCTCTGATGGTCCTCAGATGCTGTTCTCTAAGAATATCTTTTTTTGCAGTTTACTCAAAATCCCCAAAATTTGTACATTGATTTATTTTATTTGCCTTTAAAAAAAATATATTTTTTATTTTTTGTCTTTTAATTTAACACCATAAACCTGACTAATTAATGACACATTTTAAGGGCTCATGCACACGAACGTATTTTCTTTCTGTGTCCGTTACAATTTTTTTTTGCGGACCGTATGCGGAACCATTCACTTCAATGGGTCCGCAAAAAAAAACAACTGAAGTTACTCCGTGTGCATTCCGGGTCCGTGTGTCCGACAAGGATAGAACTGTTCTATGAAGGGCCAGCTGTTCCGTTCCGCAAAGTACGGAATTCACACGGATGTCATCCGTATTTTTTGCGGATCCGTTTTTTGCGGACCGTAAAATACATACGGTCGTGTGCATGAGCCCTAAATCTCATTAAAGTGTGTAATTATAATGCAATAGCAAAACCCAATCATATACATATAGAATATATATATATATATATATTGCTCTGAATTATTTGCTATAGATACACAACTTGCTGTGACTGTTCTAACCTAGTTTAGTGTATCAAACAAATCCTGAGGCTTGTTTTTATTCAATGTGTGTCCCATATGCCCCTGGGTGTTTAATATACTATAATAATAGGACATACTAAATAGAAGTTATGAATAATATAATATTGTATGTACTTTACATATAAGTTATAGTCCCTTCTATTCACTTTTAGCAGATTTGTTGCAGTAATCTCTCGGACTGTCCTTTTCATCAGAATGCGGCTTGCAGAAATCCATGCACATGCTACAATAAGCAACCTCACCTACATGTATGGAGCTGATTTTCATAAATGTCTGCTATAAATCGGCCATGTATGAACATATCCTAAGAGTCTATGTTCTATTTAGGATTAGAAAGCAAAACCAGTAAACTGATGCAAAGCACATTTTTCATATTGGAGCTTAGTTACTTATTTACATGGGACTGACATTTTCTATTTATCTGTACTCAATGATATTACAAGTGAGGTGTTTTATAAATAACTGTATATATATATATATATATATATATATATATATATCCTAAAATGTTTATCTACAGATGTAGCAGAGCTGAGTATATCAATGTAGGAAAAGAGTAATAATTGGAGTGTCAATGGGCAAGTCACTGTGATATCACAACATGATTTCTCTAGTTTTCCATTGCATGTGTATTTGTATATAAAAAAAAAAAGAACAGAAACAGAATAACTCAGTGCATCCTGCATGCAGATGCCCATAGTCATAGTTAAAGAGAAAGTCAGACAGGTATAGCGGCATTCTGTAAAGTAACCGTGTATGATCTATCTACGGTATAAGCTAATATCTCTAATGTACAATCAGAAATTCCTATCAGATAGATTTTTTTATCAAAAAGTATCAGGTTTTGGATATGAACATCTGCATTTTGCTGGACAAAATACTACTACATGCAGGGGTATGTCTCCCTTTTTTTGCCAGAATCTGTGACAGAGGCTACGGCCGATATCTCTAGACACCTAGACGAGAAAATGTTAGTCATTCAATTCTTTAAAACAAGGTTTTCCTGGCTCTTTTTAAAAGAGGACCCGTCATTCCTCATAATGTAACAATTCTGGAGCATCTTTTTTCTATGCTGTGCTGTTCCTCTATTATTAAATCTAGAAATGTATGAATAAATTGATAACTGGGTGTTGCCAGTTGGGGGTCCAATCAGTGCCAGAAAGTGCAGGACACACTCCCTTTAACAGGCGGAGTAGTAACCCCCAGGGCCGATGCAAGGATTTTTGCCAACACAAGCGAAGCTACATTTTGGGCCCCCCCCCCCTCCCCCGCTTCTCCTCTCTGTGGTCCTGGTATCTTCTCTCTGCTTCAGACAATGGCTGGTTTAAGGACCATATTTTTCACCCTCTAAGACGCACCTAGGTTTTAGAGGAGGATAATAAGAAAAAAATATTTTCCATTACACCTCAGGTCAGACCAGCAATCAGACCCCCAATGTTAATCAGACCTCAGCTCACAGCCCCAATCAGACCCCCAATGTTAATCAGACCTCAGATCAGAACCCCATGTCAGACATCATCCCCCAGCCATCAGCCCCCAATGTCAGCCATCAGACCCCCATGTCACATTTCTCCCCCTCCATGTCACATTTTTCCACCCTCCCCCAGGGTGCGCCCTAAGGCGACCGCTTGGTCTGCCTTATGGTAGCACCGGCCCTGGTAACCCCTGGTTGTCAATGTATTCATAAATGTCTAAGACGGGGATCAGTAACCTCTGGCAATCCAGCTGCTGTGAAACTACAATTCCCTGCACACTCAATTCATTTCTATGGGAGTTCGGAGAAGAACAGAGCAAGTAGGCATGCTGGGAGTTGTAGTTTCACAACAGCTGGAGTGCTGGTGGTTGCCTACCCCTGGTTTAAGAGGTACAACAGAGGAATGGAAGAATGACAGAAAGATGATCAGAGCCGAAGGGAGACTATGAAGTATGGCGCTTCCCAAGCTTTATTCCCATGATTGTACACAGGTGCCTTCTTGTATAAGTCAACAATGTCTGTGACAAGAATCCTAAAGGAGCTTCTGAAATAAAAAAGAAGAAAAGGAACAAAGCGCAGGGCTGTCAGTGTATACAGTACAGCATATAAACTCTCCCATTCAAGAAAAGAAATGGTCAAGCACAGAAGATGACTACATATATTGTGCTCTCTTTAAAATGTGCCCATCTAAATTAGTGATGGACATGGACTGATACTAATGGAGTCAAACTAATTTCTTAAAAAATAAAGAATATGTAAAAAAAATAAAAAATAAACATTTTATTGAAAAAGGTTCCTATAAAACTCCCATGTATGGGCCATCTATGATAGTCCTAACAACCTGTGATAGTGATGGTTGCGTCATGAGCCGTGGATACCTTTGCTTTCCTCCTGCATTAGGAGTCTCAGGTAACCACAGTCACTACATGGTAATTGGAAATCCAGTCCTTTGTTTTTGACTCCAAGTGGTTTCTGATGGATCCACCATAAGGGAGAATTGAGATGGAGAAAGGGTGTTTTCATGTTCTCATTTTGAGGGAACAGAAGAAAACAAGAGTAAGGCCTCATGCACACGACCGTTGTTGTGTTCCGTTCCGCAAAATGGGGTTCCGTTGTTCCGTGATCCGTTTTTGTTTCCGTGTGGCTTCCTTTATTTTTGGAGGATCACCAGAAATGAAGGAAAGTAAAAAAAAAGTCTAAGTCAAGTTTGCCATGCAAATGATAGGAAAAAAACGGACGCGGACGACAATCTTGTGTGCCTCCGTGTTTTTTCACGGACCCATTGACTTGAATGGGTCCGCGAACAGTTTTCCTGTGAAAAAAATAGGACAGGTTATATTTTTTTGACGGACTGGAACCACGGATCACGGACGCGGACGAACAGGACACCAGAATTGCCATATCTGGCATAGCCAGATGCCACCTCACAATAACGGGGCGCTGGGTTTCCAGCATGAATGCTGGAATTCTGCCTGAAAAAAAAAAAAAGCTGCATGCAGTTTTTTACGGCATTCTGCCAGAAACACAACAAACCCCATTACAGGGAGTGCAAAATTATTAGGCAAGTTGTATTTTTGAGGATTAATTTTATTATTGAACAACAACCATGTTCTCAATGAACCCAAAAAACTCATTAATATCAAAGCTGAATATTTATGGAAGTAGTTTTTAGTTTGTTTTTAGTTTTAGCTATTTTAGGGGGATATCTGTGTGTGCAGGTGACTATTACTGTGCATAATTATTAGGCAACTTAACAAAAAACAAATATATACCCATTTCAATTATTTATTTTTACCAGTGAAACCAATATAACATCTCAACATTCACAAATATACATTTCTGACATTCAAAAACAAAACAAAAACAAATCAGTGACCAATATAGCCACCTTTCTTTGCAAGGACACTCAAAAGCCTGCCATCCATGGATTCTGTCATCTGTTCACCATCAACATTGCGTGCAGCAGCAACCACAGCCTCCCAGACACTGTTCAGAGAGGTGTACTGATTTCCCTCCTTGTAAATCTCACATTTGATAATGGACCACAGGTTCTCAATGGGGTTCAGATCAGGTGAACAAGGAGGCCATGTCATTAGATTTTCTTCTTTTATACCCTTTCTTGCCAGCCACGCTGTGGAGTACTTGGACGAGTAATTGTCCTGCATGAAAATCATGTTTTTCTTGAAGGATGCAGACTTCTTCCTGTACCACTGCTTGAAGAAGGTGTCTTCCAGAAACTGGCAGTAGGACTGGGAGTTGAGCTTGACTCTATCCTCAACCCGAAAAGGCCCCACAAGCTCGTCTTTGATGATACCAGCCCAAACCAGTACTCCACCTCCACCTTGCTGGCGTCTGAGTCAGACTGGAGCTCTCTGCCCTTTACCAATCCAGCCACGGGCCCATCCATTTGGCCCATCAAGACTCACTCTCATTTCATCAGTCCATAAAACCTTAGAAAAATCAGTCTTGAGATATTTCTTGGCCCAGTCTTGACGTTTCAGCTTGGGTGTCTTGTTCAGTGGTGGTCGTCTTTCAGCCTTTCTTACCTTGGCCATGTCTCTGAGTATTGCACACCTTGTGCTTTTGGGCACTCCAGTGATGTTGCAGCTCTGAAATATGGCCAAACTGGTGGCAAGTGGCATCTTGGCAGCTGCACGCTTGACTTTTCTCAGTTCATGGGCAGTTATTTTGCGCCTTGGTTTTTCCACACGCTTCTTGCGACCCTGTTGACTATTTTGAATGAAACGCTTGATTGTTCGATGATCACACTTCAGAAGCTTTGCAATTTTAAGAGTGCTGCATCCCTCTGCACGATATCTCACTATTTTTGACTTTTCTGAGCCTGTCAAGTCCTTCTTTTGACCCATTTTGCCAAAGGAAAGGAAGTTGCCTAATAATTATGCACACCTGATATAGGGTGTTGATGTCATTAGACCACACCCCTTCTCATTACAGAGATGCACATCACCTAATATGCTTAATTGGTAGTCGGCTTTCGAGCCTATACACTACGTGCAGAATTATTAGGCAAATGAGTATTTTGACCACATCATCCTCTTTATGCACGTTGTCTTACTCCAAGCTGTATAGGCTCGAAAGCCTACTACCAATTAAGCATATTAGGTGATGTGCATCTCTGTAATGAGAAGGGGTGTGGTCTAATGACATCAACACCCTATATCAGGTGTGCATAATTATTAGGCAACTTCCTTTCCTTTGGCAAAATGGGTCAAAAGAAGGACTTGACAGGCTCAGAAAAGTCAAAAATAGTGAGATATCTTGCAGAGGGATGCAGCACTCTTAAAATTGCAAAGCTTCTGAAGCGTGATCATCGAACAATCTAGCGTTTCATTCAAAATAGTCAACAGGGTCACAAGAAGCGTGTGGAAAAACCAAGGCGCAAAATAACTGCCCATGAACTGAGAAAAGTCAAGCGTGCAGCTGCCAAGATGCCACTTGCCACCAGTTTGGCCATATTTCAGAGCTGCAACATCACTGGAGTGCCCAAAAGCACATGGTGTGCAATACTCAGAGACATGGCCAAGGTAAGAAAGGCTGAAAGACGACCACCTCTGAACAAGACACACAAGCTGAAACGTCAAGACTGGGCCAAGAAATATCTCAAGACTGATTTTTCTAAGGTTTTATGGACTGATGAAATGAGAGTGAGTCTTGATGGGCCAGATGGCTGGATTGGTAAAGGGCAGAGAGCTCCAGTCCGACTCAGACGCCAGCAAGGTGGAGGTGGAGTACTGGTTTGGGCTGGTATCATCAAAGATGAGCTTGTGGGGCCTTTTTGGGTTGAGGATGGAGTCAAGCTCAACTCCCAGTCCTACTGCCAGTTTCTGGAAGACACCTTCTTCAAGCAGTGGTACAGGAAGAAGTCTGCAAGGTAAGAAAAACATGATTTTCATGCAGGACAATGCTCCATCACACGCGTCCAAGTACTCCACAACGTGGCTGGCAAGAAAGGGTATAAAAGAAGAAAATCTAATGACATGGCCTCCTTGTTCACCTGATCTGAACCCCATTGAGAACCTGTGGTCCATCATCAAATGTGAGATTTACAAGGAGGGAAAACAGTCCACCTCTCTGAACAGTGTCTGGGAGGCTGTGGTTGCTGCTGCACGCAATGTTGATGGTGAACAGATCAAAACACTGACAGAATCCATGGATGGCAGGCTTTTGAGTGTCCTTGCAAAGAAAGGTGGCTATATTGGTCACTGATTTGTTTTTGTTTTGTTTTTGAATGTCAGAAATGTATATTTGTGAATGTTGAGATGTTATATTGGTTTCACTGGTAAAAATAAATAATTGAAATGGGTATATATTTGATTTTTGTTAAGTTGCCTAATAATTATGTACAGTAATAGTCACCTGCACACACAGATATCCCCCTAAAATAGCTAAAACTAAAAACAAACTAAAAACTACTTCCAAAAATATTCAGCTTTGATATTAATGAGTTTTTTGGGTTCATTGAGAACATGGTTGTTGTTCAATAATAAAATTAATCCTCAAAAATACAACTTGCCTAATAATTCTGCACTCCCTGTACAGCTTGGAGTAAGACAACATGCATAAAGAGGATGATGTGGTCAAAATACTCATTTGCCTAATAATTCTGCACTCCCTGTATAGTGAATGGGATCCGGCAGGTCTCGGTGGTGTCCGGCTATGCCAAATATGTTCTTCTGTTCTTCTGCCAGTGTAGAATACCAGATTGCCAGCCACAGATGTGGACTAGCCTTACCAACAGCTAACACGTAAACTGGCAGGCATTTGGTAATATGCAATACCAAGGAATCAGGATGGAACTGTAGTTGGACAGAGCAAGAGTGGAGGCTGGCAGTCATAAGTGGAGATCAACAGAGGAGAGGGAAACAGCAGAAGAACATTGTCAAAACAGCAGAAGAACATGGTCAAAACTAGCCAAATTATAAATGTAAAAAGCAGGAATAAATGCACACCAAAGCAGACTAGAACCAAACAGACCTTATAGCTCAAGCACAGGGTGGGAAGGATCTTTATAAAGGCCTGGAAACATTGACATTGCCTAGAGTCAGATTCATTTAGCATACACTGGCCCAGCGCATGCGCATGATTCTCAAGTGCACAAACGTGATGCGGCAGGAGATTGATGACCAACAGCAGAACTCCACATACCTAGAGAGGTGAAAATACATGTTGTTACAAAAGGCAAAAGAAAGCTGAAGTGACCGAACTTCAAACCACTGTGAACAAAGCCCAAGAGCCTAAATTATTTTTATGTTGTGAAAGAATTACACCTTCTCTTTTTACACTATTGCCACCTGGGAGGAGCTTAGTCAGGTGCACCCACCACCTGATGTCCATGTATAGGGAGATAAACAGCAGCTGGCCTGACCTGGAAGTGATGTAATAATAGTCATTTGATGCTACAGAAAATAACAGGGAATGTAATGTCCTTACACGCCTCTAAACCCTGGAGGGGATCTTGGGGACAACAGGGGCCTAATTTGCATATTAAATAAAATTATAACTTGGGAATGGAGCCTCAGATCAACAGGTGAACCATAGCTATGTGTCCCCAGGGATCTCAAACTGCGGCCCTCCAGCTGTTGCAAAACTACAACTCCCAGCATGCCCGGACAGCCTACGGGTATCAGCCTACAGCAGGGCATTGTGGGAGTTGTAGTTTTGCAACAGCTGGAGAGCCGCAGTTTGAGATGCCTGGTCTATGACAACAGTTGAATGGGGAGGTCGCTGGTTCCTTTCACAGTCCATATGTGAATATTCTATGTAATGATTTTTTTTTGTTTGTTTTTTTATAGCTAATAAGCAGATGGTTTTATGAATACAATTTTTAAAGTCCCACCATGTATTCTACTTCCTGTCCTGGCTCTTTAATTTCTTCTCTGTTTGGACTTTTAACACATCTTAGGCTGGGTTCACCTCAAGTTTTTCCCATCCGTTTAACGGATACCTCAGAGAGATGCCATACAGTGACATCCGTTCACCATAGAGTTCCATGTAAAAAAAAAAATATTTATATGTTAACGTGTATGTTTTTTTACTAGACTCTGCACGATAGAAAAGCACGGTGTGCTGCACTTTTGTATCTTTTTTACCCCAATGTATACGTTAAACGGATGGCAAAAATGTGATGTCAACCCACCCTTACAGTTTTGCTCAACTCTCTAAGTCTGACCATGATTGCAACCAGAGCAACAGTTAAAGGATAACTGTCATATTTTCATTAAAAAAATCTATTTTAGCATATGTTACTTCTGCAGCAGCATTATGCATAAAGCAATCTTTAGTTTCTTCACTTACCACTGTTTTCCTTAAGTTTTCCCCTTAGTTACGGCTGTTTTGAATCCTACATTATGAGGCTCTTCTCAAGATGGCTCCTCTGCCAGTTTTCTGAGGCCAAAACTGCATTCCCTCAGGTCACATACAAACTTCCTGCCAGCCAATTAGATTGGATTACTGAGAGACACGCCTCCTCGCTCTGAAGCCTAATGTAGGCATGCAGTGTGAAGGACCGCCCCTCTTTGTTCCTAGCCAGAGACAGATGAGTCATAGCAGCGGTCTTTTAAGGGAGCAGTGGAAAGGGACAGGAGACATTAATGAAAGCTGTTATTATAAGGTAATTACAGATCTTTTGGCAATCATCGACAGACTAAGGCTACTTTCACACTAGCGTTTTTCTTTTCCGGCGCTGAGTTCCGTCCTAGGGGCTCAAATCCGGAAAATAACTGATCAGTTTTATCCCCATGCATTCTGAATAGAGAGCAATCCATTCAGGATGCATCAGGATGTCTTCAGTTCAGTCTTTTTGAAGGATCAGGCTTTTCAGAAAACCATAGCATGTTGTATTTTTACCACCGGCCAAAAATCCGGAACACTTTGACTGAACGCCGTGTGTTCCGTCAAACCGGATCCGGCTTTTGCATGTTAAACCCGAAAAATGTGTAAAAAAATTAAAGTCCATAAATGGCGGATCCGTTTTTTCTAATGCATTTTTTCATTGTGATCAAAATCCTGATCAGGATTCAAATGTAATCTGTTTTCACATGTTTTTCCGGATCCAGCGGGCAGTTTCGGTGATGGAATTGAACGCCGGATTCAAACAATTCTAGTGTGAAAATAGCCTTACTCAGGTATACATGCCTAGCTCTAATAAACTAGTAAATACACAAAATATGACAGTTATCCTTTAATTTGTGCTAAAAAAAAATTATGGAAGCGTCCCTTTAAGGCAGCAAATGTAGAGTAGCCATTATTTGCCGATTAATTCGATAAATCTTTTAATAGAAATGCATACAGTGATGGTTTTTTTTCAGTGCTATAGTTGCATATTCTTTTCATAGCACCGGCGACACGGTAAGCCATATAGCGCCAGAAATGCAACGTCCACCCTGTAAAACAAATAGCGCATTGTGCAGGTAGCATTTGTTTGTTTATATCCCAGTATGAGGGAATTTATTGTGCTCGTATAACTGTCTCCCAGGGCCATAAAAAGACATGTCAGTGGTGTAATACAGGCCATGTACGTGGGAGGTGAAGCAGTGTATCTTAGGAGGATGCTTAGTCAAGTGTGAATGGTACAAATTGTTAATGTAAAGGCTGAAATGCAAGAGGCGTGCATATAAATGAGGAGGTCACAGTAGGGGGGCAGTTGACGAGATAGGGTTAGAGAGGTGGCACCCTCCCTTGTTTTCTGGCTGTACTACAGGGCTGTAACCCTGTAGCTGTCACCTGGGACGAGACATTCAGCTGTTGACCACCTTGCATCACATATGGAAGAGACCATCTTTGGAAGGTCCTCCCAGGGAAGTCTTTCCTTAAACCTCCCATTGTCCTCAAACTTGAAAAGGTTTTTGTTGAGCGCTAAAAAGACCAGGACAAAACAAATCCACCCCATTTCAATTAGAGGCTGTTAAATCTGTCCCCCCGTGACAATTTTATGGGTTTTAGGTGGGACAATAGTATCTATTTAAAACATGGTGGCCTTCAGGGTGACAATGGAAAGGAATTAGATAGCTTAAGAAAGCCAATTAACCCCTTGCTTCGTAGTGGCCGTCCACGCTCAGATGAGACGCGGACATATACATGGGCATACACAAGCTCTCACAGAAGCCTGGCGCTTGTAGACGCATCTTCCCACTCTTCCGAACAGGTCCTCTTCTAGACAATGCCACATCTTCATAGACACTCAAGGTAAGCATCTGTAAACACAGTAAAAAGAAACCTAAAGGATCAGGCATAAGTAAACACTTTTGGGGTCATTTATCAAACTGGTATAAAGTAGAACTGGCTTAGTTGCCCATAGCAACCAATCAGATTCCACCTTTCATTTTTGACAGCTTCTTTGGAAAATGAGAGGTGGAATCTGATTGGTTGCTATGGACAAGTAACCCAGTTCTACTTTACACCAGTTTGATAAATGACCCCATTTATTTCAACGGATGAGACCATTACCTTTTTACATTATGGGTCTCAAATCTTAAAATTCTGTGTCCGGTACTGGATTTAAATTAATAGGATAAGTAACAATAATCATATGAACAGTGTGAACGCTAAAAAACTGAAATATTAGTCCAGCCCACAGCCAAAGATTTTCAGAGCAATCTAATCTGATATGATTGAAAAGGGTTGTACATTGCAAAAAAAAAGAGTCAATATCAGATTGGAGGGGGGACAACTTTAGACCAGCGTTTTACACAGCAGTCTTGAAGGGTTTGGCCAATTTTTGGCTACTTGTGACCAATGTGTTTGTATGATGACTATATGGCACTTACCTAACATGTGCCGTTTTCTATATTTCATAAAACAGGTCCTCTTGTTAGGCAAATCTTCTGTGCTGTCCACAAGATGGCGGCTGACAGAGTGTCATGTGACCAGCAAATCACCTCCACATGAATTCTTCTGCATTCAAACACATTGCACCTGCACTATACTGCCAACAGCACAAGTGCAGATGGCAGGTGCAGTGTATTTGAATGGAGGAGTCATCACACGGAGGTGATTTAACCGGTCACGTGACCCTCTATCAGCAGCCATTTTATGGACAGGACTTCTGTGTGGACCTTATGAAATGTAGAAAATGGTGCAGAATTTCAACAAAGACTATATTAGTAAGCACCATATAATCCATCTCACAAAAGCATTGGTCATCAGTAACCAGAAAGTGGACAACTATCCCCCACTGGCATTAGATGCGCTACAATTGCTAAGAGGAGCACGCCTCTTATTCATTGTGGCGCATCTGTACCAAAGTGGAAATCTATGTCAGCAACGAAGCGGGTGTAGCCTTCCCTTATAACCTACACCACTTTCCTGGCATAGATACAGCGCTGCCGAATAAGTTGGTGCTATATAAATAAAGATGATTGTTTTTACTATTATTATAGATTATGGCTGACCCCACACTGTGCACACCCCCCTTCCCTCACTGTTTTTGAAAAGTGTCGAGTGGGGCTCTAAACTACTAAACATGGCATGCACCAAACAATTTTTATACCAGTTTTCAGGCATTCATGAATTATTGTTAACGGTGGGCACAACAAATTTACTGGATGACTAAAAACATCCCCAAGGCTGGTGTAACACAGAAGGGGACATTTACTAAGACCGACAAATTATACGCCGGTCTTAATCCCTCTGAACTGCTGGTGGATGCGCCAAAGCTATTTACTTATCTACATAACTTTGGTGCTTGTTGCCGCCGTAGTTTAAGGCTATTTTCCATGCCATAAACTGGCGTGTAAAATGATGAGTGAGATGGGCCGGCTGGACCACCGTCGTCCCCGCCCAGGTCACATCCCCTCTTCCCACCACTTTGCAAAAGAGGCGTGAGCGGAGTAAAGTCACAGATTTTGTTGCTAAATACCTTTGCGACACAATCTCTGCGGCCTAATTACGCCAAAAACTGGTGTAAATCAGATAATAAATAACTGCCATACTCGTTTTTTAGGTGTTTTGTATTTTTGGTGCATTTTTTCGCTATTTTTTAAGGCAAATAACACCAGCTCCAGATGTTGCATGGAAGTCTATGAAAATGAGTAAATGCAGCACATACATTTGTAGTGGTGTTTTTTTTACACCCGAGTTGTGTTTTTTGTGACAATGGTGCCTTTTTTGAATCACATCATGCTCTGAATTTGGAATTTTTTCTGTTATTCCTGTTCCATAGATTTCCTTTATTTCTTTTTTTATGTTTTTTTGGTGGTGTTTTATGTTTTTTCTTTACCAATGCATTTTTTGTATTCTGCTTGACATTACAGGTGGAACATACTGTTCCAATATAAAAATGCAAGGCATTGGAAAAAAAAACACCAGAAGGGCCTCATGCACACAAACATATATTTTTTTCAGATTTATAAAAATTAGCGTAAAGCATAGCCCATGGCAACCAATCCAGTTCCACCTTTCCTTTTTTAGAGCTCATTTGGCAAATGGAAGGTGGAATCTGATTGGTTACTATGGACAACTAAGCCAGTTCTACTTTACACCAGTTTGATAAATCTACCCCTATGTGCATAATGAAAAGTGACACAATTGTCCAATACAATGGGGCAAACTTATGAAACCCATAACTTATGAAAACCAATAACAGCACAGCTTTCATTTTTCAAGACAAGAATGCAAAATGAAAACTGTCTTGTGATTGGTTACTATGGGCAACACAGTCAGTTTCATAAATCTGCCTCAGTGTGTATACCAGTTTAACCTCCCAGTATCTGTCCTGGTCATGTGGTGGACACATGGCTCAGTACAGATTACATCCACGGACATAGACAATGTAGGTTCCCATTGAATGACTGCAAGCGGAGATCTTAAAAGTAATAAAGAATTAATATAGAGCATGGTTGTACAACCAGTGGTCCAGTGGCCACATGTGACCCACAAAGTTACTTCTGTGTGGCCCCAAACATCTCTGGCACCCACATTTTTTGGGACTCTTCTCTGTTAGTATTTCAGAGAGGAAGAAATGGTGGTGCAGGTGGCTTTCTCCATTGTGGTTTACAGGGCAGTGGTCAGCAACCTCAGGCACCCCAGCTGTTGTAAAACTACAACTCCCAGCATGCTCCTTTCACTTCTGTGGGAGTTCTAAGAACAGCTGAGCTAGTGTGCATGCTGGGAGTTGTAGTTTCTATAGGGAATGTGAAATTCTTAGCTGTTTCCACAACTTTTAAAAACCCTATTGGAGATAACATTGCTCGTGTGTGGCCACCTCAACTTATTGTTTTCCTGGACTGCCAAATGGAAGAAGAGGGGAACACCCATTCCCTCCTAGATGGATGTTCTAGGAAAGGAATCCCATTATATCTGCCGACATTTAAGGAATGAAAACAGGCAGAGTTATAAAAACTGTCTAAAAGGAAAACTGTATTTGTTGCCCATAGCAACCAATCACAGCGCAGCTTTCATTTCTGAAAGTTAGAAAAAAATTTAAGCTGTGCTGAGATTGGTTGCTACGGGCAACAAAGACATTTTTTTTTCTTACAACCAAAGACTAGAATTGCCTGTGTATAACTACATCCACTTCTGGACTGTGAGGAGAACCAGGGCTGGATTAAGATTAGTGGAGGCCCCTCGGCAAAAAATATAGCAGAGGCCCCAAAATGTATGCATTCTTAATATAGTGGGTGAATGAGGGAGTCCCTGAGCTATCTGCCACTGGTGCACTCCATGAATTTCCACCTGCTACAGTTGCTCTTTGTGCTCTTTGTCTAAGAACTTATTCAGACGGCCATGAGCATTTTGCGGTCCGCAATTTGCAGATCCACAAAACACGGATACCGGCCCATGTGCGTTCCGCCCTATACAGAAAATCCCTATTCTTGTCCGTAATTGCAGACAAGAATAGGATATGCTCTATATTTTTTGCGAAGCCACAGAATGGAGCTATGTATGGTGTGTTGTCCACATCTTTTGCAGCCCCACTGAAATAAATGGGTCCGCGGGATGGATGCGGACCCATTTATACGGTCGCGTGAACAAGTCCTAACTTGGTGATCTATTATACACAGTCTATTATAATCGCTGGGGTCAGTCCATAATCTAGTGTAAATGCTGCAGTAAGTTCATAGTCTAGTGTAAAGGCTTCTGTCAGTCAGTCCATAGTCTTATATAAACGCCGCGATCTGTCAGTCCCTAGTCTAGTGTAAATGCTGTGGTCAGTCCATAGTCTAGTGTAAATGCTGTGGTCAGTCCATAGTCTACTGTAAATGCTGTGGTCAGTCCATAGTCTAGTGTAAATGCTGCAGTAAGTTCATAGTCTAGTGTAAAGGCTTCTGTCAGTCAGTCCATAGTCTTATATAAACGCCGCGATCAGTCAGTCCCTAGTCTAGTGTAAATGCTGCAGTCAGTCAGTCCATAGTCTAGTGTAAATGCTGTGGTCAGTCCATAGTCTAGTGTAAATGCTGTGGTCAGTCCATAGTCTAGTGTAAATGCTGTGGTCAGTCCATAGTCTACTGTAAATGCTGTGGTCAGTCCACAGTCTAGTGTAAATGCTGCAGTAAGTTCATAGTCTAGTGTAAAGGCTTCTGTCAGTCAGTCCATAGTCTAGTGTAAATGCTGCAGTCAGTCAGTCCATAGTCTAGTGTAAATGCTGTGGTCAGTCCATAGTCTAGTGTAAATGCTGTGGTCAGTCCATAGTCTAGTGTAAACTCTGCAGTCAGTCCATAGTCTAGTGTAAATGCTGTGGTCAGTCCATAGTCTAGTGTAAACTCTGCAGTCAGTCCATAGTCTAGTGTAAACGCTGCAGTCAGTCAGTTTAGTTTATTGTAAAGGCTGCAGTCAGTCTACAGTCTAGTGTAAAGGTTGCAGTCGGTCCATAGTCTTGTGTGAATGTTACAGTCAGTCAGTCCATAGTCTAGTATAAACACTGCGGTCAGTCAGTCCATAGTCTAGTATAAACACTGCGGTCAGTCAGTCCATATGCAGTGACCCGGTGGAGTTAACATTGGGATTTATTGTCAAAGTACTTAAATGGTTAAAACATTCTCTTTGTTGTGCACTGTGTATATGAGATAGTTGTGTATAGATAGCAAATAGTTAACTGGCAACTCTATATTGCAGTTGCCAGGGTGATGGGCTGGCCACACCCCCTTGGTTAGGTAAGCCTAGAGG
Source organism: Bufo gargarizans (assembly GCF_014858855.1). NCBI lineage: Eukaryota > Metazoa > Chordata > Amphibia > Anura > Bufonidae > Bufo > Bufo gargarizans. The sequence continues at coordinate 49,999,739 of NC_058090.1, forward strand.
AAGGATGTGCATGGGTGAGCTGTTTACCACTAGGTCTGGTCTTCATCCCTGAAACTGAAAGCTGACAGAAAAGCAACTGGACTGAGAGACTGAATCTGAAAGAAGGAGAACAGACATTTGCAGATGGTTGAGAACTACTAAAAAGGCCGTGCTGGACTGAAACATTAAGGTAAACACACATTTATGGCAATAGACTTTACTGCTTGTGCTAAAGGTTATTTGCTTATGGTGCCCAGCACACTTCTGAGACGGAATAGCCAGCTGAATCTAAGGACTGCACCCCGCAGACCGGGTATTGCAGAAAATGTTAATGAGAACAGAATTGCACACCTGTGGTTAATTTGGGAGGATGGCATAGTGCATGTAGAGACAGACTCAGGGAGAGCTACTACCATTATTGCCACCACCTATGTACAACCTTTTGGAGAATTCTACAGTGTCAAATACCTGAGAACTGTGCCTGCTCTTTGCATTTCTACTGTAACTCCCATCATCTGCCCAGTAAAGAGAGATATCTTATTTATTCTAACCAAACCAGTCTGGTCATTGACTCCACCATCCATCTGCCAGCCCCATAAGCCTTGCTCTCCGGCCTTGCACCCTGCTACTTAGACCCTATCACCAAGTGCACACCACATGCCACCAGGTAGGAGCCCCTAAAAAGTCCAGGGTGTCCCCATTCAGTTGATTATCAGCAGAACATCCCTGATTACACAGGGAGATGTGGACAATAATCGTATACCTGTCATTCTGATTAAATTTGCAAATCAGCCGAGAAACAAGTGATTACTCGTTTATCAGCTGATCAACAACACAATTATACAGTACATTTATTAGGAACAAGCAGAAGAACCCGGCTTCGCACGGGTATATTTAATCTATTTAATTTAATGTTTCTGTGTGTTGTTAAAAGATATCGACAGTATCCCCCATAACAATGACCTCCACAGTGCCGACCCCTTTAACTGTGACCTTCACAGTGCCCGCCCTTCAACAGTGACCTCCACAGTGCCCGCCCCTAAACTCCACAGTGCCCGCCCCTTTCACAGTGACCTCCACAGTGCCTGTCCCTTTAACACTAACCTCCACAGTGCCCGCACCTTTAACAGTGACCTCCACAGTTCCCGCCCCTTTAACAGTGACCTGCACAGTGCCTGCCCCCTTAACAGTGACCTTCACAGTGCCCGCCCCTTTAACAGTGACCTACACAGTGCCTGCCTCTTTAACAGTGACCTCCATAGTGCCCGCCCCCTTAACAGTTACTTCCACAGTGCCCGCCCCTTAACATTGACCTCCACAGTGCCCAGCCCTTTAACAGTGCCCTCCACAGTGCCCGCCCCTTTAATAGTGACCTCCACAGTGCCCGCCCTTTTAACACTGACCTCCACAGTGCCCGCACCTTTAACAGTGCCCTCCACAGTGCCCGCCCCTTCAATAGTGACCTCCACAGTGCCCGCCCTTGAGGCGCAGAAACACCGGACAGGACAGATGTAGTTATGAAGAAAACTTCTTCTTTATTAGGTATTGTTCAGCAGGTGACGTGGATAAAACAACGTGTTTCGGGAAGGAGTAGGTCCCTTTCATCAGGTTAAAAAGCTTCATATAGACATAATGTAGGATACAGATATTTATAAAATAAAAAACCCGCCAGAAAAACGCACCTGGTTAATTGAGACGCCCTCCAGGTGTGTTCTAATTTGCATAATACATGACAAACTCATAATACATATATTCATGTGGGTATTTGGGGATAATACTGTATGTAGGACACATTGAATTTAGTAGAACCGCTTTATTTCTATTAGATTTAGAGAAATAAATGTGTTTGATTTCATATTTACTCTGTTCACGTGATCGCAGGTGACCTCATTACATATACATTGATGCTGGGTAGCGGAAGCTCTGGCTTCTGAACCCGGGCGCGCTCAGTGTAGGCACTGACACGTGATCGCTATTATAGCTATTATCGCTATTATCGCGATCACATGATCGGGGGAGGTGGTTACAAAAACCTCCAAAACCCACCAGGAAGGCCTATTATTTCTGGAGTACTCTCACTCACAAGGAACCTGTCACAATACATTGATATCTTCTTACAGAAACATGTAGTGAATCTGAAATCACATATAAGATTAATAAAAGATTCCACTTCCCTCATAACAGAGCTGAAAAATATCAAATGGGAGGATGATTTCCAATAGCTAACTTTGGATGTCTCAGCCCTATATTCGAATATTCCTCATGGGCTTGGGATAAAATGCACAGAAGACTTTTTAAGAAATGATGAATCGATGCCAACACAACAAAAGGAATTTATCGTCAAAAGTATAGAATTCATTTTGACACACAACATATTCAATTTTCAAGACAAAACCTACAAACAAATATGGGGGACCGTGATGGGTACTAGATTTGCGCCGAGTTTCGCAAACCTATTTATGGGCAAATTCGAGGAAACCTTCATTTATCAAACAAAATATTGAATCGACAATATTATCTTTTTAAAAGGTACATTGACGACCTAATCATCATATGGAAATGAAATGAAATGATCAAGGAATTCATCACACACCTGAATGAGTGAGGTATCTCATTTACGGGGTCACATCACAATACCAAAACAGAGGTTTTAGACTTGGAAATTTTTATACAAGGGGCAAGATTTTAACGAGAACCTTTTTTAAGAAAGTGGACAGTAACAGCTACCTTGACTATAAAAGCACACATTACAGGAAATGGAAACAAAACATCCCATTTAGCCAGTTAAAAAGAATCAGACGGAACTGTACCCTAGAAAAGGACTTCAATCAACAAAGCGAGGTCCTATCACTGAGGTTCAGAGAAAAGGGGTACCCTGACAAGATAGTCGCTGCAGCAAAAAAACGAGCTCTGGAGCTTACTCAGTTGGAGTGCTTGGTACCAAAACCCAAATTGATAAAAAGAGAGAGCACTCAGTCATTAAATTTTATTACCACCTATAATCAAAACCACTATTTAGTGAAATCCATTCTAAACAAGCACTGGCATATCTTAATGAAGGACCCCGTTTTAGGCCAAATAATCCCAAGAGCACCCATTCTCACTGTAGGAAGGCGCAAGGGGCCGTCATTGATGGAAGGTATGTGTCACCGAGATTCCTGGCCTCGGTGAGGTAAGAGCCGGTAGTTTTAAGTGTCAGCGGCAGCTAGTGCTGGTTGACACTGTTTGTTGTTAGTGTGGCAGTAAAGCCGATCCGGGCCGGCTCTTACTGGGAGTAGTCAAAGTGCTGTGTGGGTGGCTTCTCCCCACGCTCCAGGCCTGGTCTTTATTGGCCTATATAAAACCCAGCCAGCAGTCTCAGCTGGGTGTGTATTATCCTCCATCTGACAGTGGAGCGCTGTCAGTCTCTGTGTGTTTTTGGAACTGAGAACTTGTGCCACGCTAAATGGCTGAGAGACGCCTGCTGGGAAACAGGCCCTAAAGCCTGCTGTGGACTGCGGGTGGAAAAACTGCTGACCAGGTGAAAGTTTTTGTTCTGTGGACTTTTTATGGTGTGAACAAACACCAAGACTGCAAACCGTTACTTTTAGTTTTTTTTGTGTGAATAAAACACTCAACTGTTTAAGTTAAACACTTTGTGGTTGCCTCTGTACTGCGTCAGCTAGCCTGTCTACCAGAGAAAATCCCCACAATTGGTGGAGGATGCGTGCAAACGCAGTGAGGCAGGCCTGAAGGCCAAAACGTTTTTTTGTTTTTCCGGGCCAAAGTGCATGTCCTATATTAAGCCGGCAAGGTTACGACCCGTGTCCCCTGACAAAATGAAAGTGGTCGTGAAAGCCCTCGCGGAGGCTAATTCGCAGCAGCAGGAGGCTAACAAGCAGCAGCAAGAAAATAACCAGCTTCTATTACAACATGTAATGACGTTGCAAGCAGCTGGAGCGTCCAAGAACGTCCACGATGCCCGAAAAGATGTCCGTGTGGCGATCCCTAAGTGTCACGTCCTTGGTGTTGTGCGCTGTGACACGTTTGCCGTACATGCCGGTTGCCAGTGGCAACGCGTGTTTGTCTGCATGTGTGTGCTTTGCCCCCTTCTCCTGGTTCCTCTTCTGTCTTCTGCTGGAGGGGTTAACTACCTTGCTGGGTGTGGTCTCTAGGTGCTTCTTATACCTGTGGCTTAGAGGGAGCCTGTCATGTGGATATTTAATTATAATCTAACTAATTATGTACAATCATTAACTACTAAAAAGTGCCTTAGATGTATTAACTTTACTGGTGTGACAGATGGTTACCTCATAATATACACACAAAAATGCCACATGCCGCATGCTAATGAGCTGATTTGAGTCCAGCGTGATGTCATTGAGTCCAGCATTTATTTCATTAACAGCTATAGCCACTACCCTGCCCACCTGCTGCTGATTCATATGGAAAATAACTGTCAATCAGCAGCAGGTAGGCGGGGAGAGTCAGGAGCTCATGAATATTCAGGACTCATCATTATGAGCTGGAGCTTTTCAATACAAGATGTTGGCAGATTAACTGGGTCAATTAAAGAAAGTGACCCAGCATTTTGCTAAGAGAATCAGTCACTTATTTATGTTGCCCTTAATTATGACACCATAAAACTGGTGACAGGTTCCCTTTAAAGTCAGGAGTCAGTTGTACTCCAGCCTTGGTGTGTGCTGGAGTTATGCTCCATGTCTGGATGTTCGTTCTTCCAGTGTGAGGGCCACCTAGTGGGACATCGATGTCTCCAGCGATGTCTTCCCATTCTATCCTCCATGTTCCCCTACCTTATTAGTGTGGTTGTTGGGGTGGGTTTATATTCAGGGTTTGGTGTCTCGTCTTGTTGTTGTTACATGTCTGGTCAGTTGGTGTTTTATGTACGGCATGTATGCAAGTCGTACCCTGTTTGTTGTTCCTCCGGAAGGGGGCTCCATGGTTTCCCGGAGGGGTGAACCTAAAGTCAAGTCTGTGAGCTGTTGCTGACGTGCTGGTTCCTGTGTGTCAGTATGTACTGCATCCGTTTGGTGTTTGGATTGCAGTACGTTTGTATGGGTTCCAGTTTACCTTGGTGTGGTTGTCTGTTGTGCCGTCCAGCAGCTGCGGCAGGTAAGATACCATGCCTTTCTAGGTTCTTGGTTCAGTGGTTATCCCCGCCGCAGGATACTTATGTGCCATTCCACTTGGCTTCCTCTCCTTGCTGTTAGCCCTGCAGAGACTCCTGCTCTTCTGTGTCTTGGAAGAACAGGTCGTCTCTCTCCTGTCCCTATGTGAGGGATTATCAGGGGGACTTAGGGTCCTAGGTATCCTGGGTATGACCTCTCCTACCATCCAGGTCCGCTCATACTGTGAGGAGTTAGTGCGAGGATTAGGGACGCTTTAGGAGGTGACCTGCTCCCTGATTCCGGCATCCTGGCCTAGCTGCTTCCCCGCATACCCATCATCGTACGATGGGAAGTTTTCCCCATTCCCCACCGTGACACTTAGATGTCCCCCTCGGATGACATCGAGACCTATCTGACGATGTTCGAAAAGGTGGCCATGAGGGAGAAGTTACCCCGAGACCAGTGGGCTGAGGTCGTCGCTCCGTTCCTGCCGTCTGGACCCCAGCAAGTGTTTTTTGATCTCCCTGATGATCAAGGGGCCGACTACCCGACCGTAAAAAGTGAGATCCTGGCGAGACTGGGGGTAAATGTATTGGTCCGGGCCCAGCGGGTGCATCAGTGGGAATTTAACCCGGCTGAACCCACCAGACCACAATATTATGACCTGCTACACCAGTTGCAAAAATGGCTACAGCCTGACATACTGACTCCCACTGCTATGCTGGACCGTCTGTTGGTGGATGTATTCTGGAGGGCTTTGCCGTACCCTCTCTAGCATTGGATTGGCCAGGTGTCTTCTGGTAATGCTTTAGAGATGGTTGACCTGGTGGAGCGCTACGAGGCCACCAGAAATCTGCAGGGGGGTTCTTTTGGGAGGGGGCCAGTCAAACCCAAGAAATCTCCACCCCAGACCCGGTGGCTGGTGCCAGCCAAACCCACCCGAGATGTACCCCCTGCAGACCCAGCCCCGGTGGTTTGCTGGCAGTGTCACGAGCCTGCACACATAAGAGCCGACTATCCCCATCGGGGTTGAGCCAAGGGATACCAACTATGGCTACCGCCACTAATTTTATGCCAGGAAGCTGTGCGCCACAGGTACCTCTGGGACTGTAGTGGGGGACACTCTGGCAGTGGCACTGCTGGATTCAGGGAGTCTGGTGTCCCTGGTAAGAGCTGCCCTTGTGTGACCGTCGAGTATAATGGCCAAAAGGTCGGCATTGTGTGCATTCATGGGGACCTAAAAGACTATCCCACTGGTCTATCTATCAACGGTGGCCGGCAGGTGGACTTATGAGGTGGCCGTCGCCACAAAACTACCGCATGACCTAATAATTGGGAGAGACTTCCCTGATTTCCCGGCACTGTGGCCAGATACGAAAGTTACCAATACCTGGGAGACAAATGTAACCCTAGCAGAGTGGCCCGGCTCAGGGGGGGAGACCAGAACCCTAGGAACCCGAGACTGAAGGGCCATCGGTAGGGGTGACCGCCACTTCGGTGGACGGGGGGAGACAACCCCGCTAAGTGTGATGGTGGGAGACATAGAGGACTTGCCACCAAGTCCTGAGCTGGCAGACCTAAATGTCTTCGGGGATAATTTTGGTACTGCACAACACCGGGACCCAACCCTATCCCGAGCCTGGGAAAATGTGTTAATAATAGATGGGGAACAACAACAACCGGGGGCAGAGACAGTGTTTCCCCGTTTTGTGGTTCATCAAGATATGTTGTTTCGGGTAAACCAGCTGCGAAACAAAATCACAGACATATAGTGGCCAATATGGGGGAACTGCCCAAACACCAAACACTGTAGCGTGTTTATCATTGGGCGAGCAGTCCCACCGCATGTGAACCACTAAAATACCGTGGCAAGTATGGGGGAGCTGCTCAAACCCCAAACACTGTGGCGTGTTTCTCATTGGGGGAGCAGTCCCATCGCATGTGGACCGCAGCAAACGACCATCCCGAGCAATTATGCGTACAAAGGAGGACGCCCGCACGGTCCACATGCACCACAAAAGCATCCTACACAGACCGGAGCATTGTGCGGATGACAATACAATTATACAAATCACTGAAGAAAGTGCACCAAACGGATATACCACTGACTATACTAGCTGGTCATACAAGCAGATGTTAAAAGCTGAGACTTTTGCCAATATATTCCTGTCAGGAAGATATTGATATCTTCCTGACAGGAATATATTGGCAAAAGTCTCAGCTTTTAACATCTGCTTGTATGACCAGCTAGTATAGTCAGTGGTATATCCGTTTGGTGCACTTTCTGCAATGATTTGTATAATTGTATTGTCATCCGCACAATGCTCCGGTCTGTGTAGGATGCTGTTGTGGTGCATGTGGACCGTGCGGGCGTCCTCCTTTGTAAGCATAATTGCTCGGGATGGTCGTTTGCTGCGGTCCACATGCGGTGGGACTGCTCCCCCAATGAGAAACACGCCACAGTGTTTGGGGTTTGAGCAGCTCCCCCATACTTGCCACGGTATTTTAGTGGTTCACATGCGGTGGGACTGCTCGCCCAATGATAAACACGCTACAGTGTTTGGTGTTTGGACAGTTCCCCCATATTGGCCACTATATGTCTGTGATTTTGTTTTATAAGTATTGAATGTGCCTTCATCTGGCAATTGAACATTCTTTTGCACCTGGAAACCTCCATCACATGGTATGATATGGGTGTGGCTTACAGTCTTGCTTTGTTCACATTGCATTAGTTGTCCTGCTATGCGGTTGTGTGGAAGCTTGGCTGTGAGCTGGATTTCATCACCTTCAGACCATGTTCACACCATAGTTAGCGCAGTGGTAGGACCCCTTGCCATGCTGAGAACCGTGACGTGGTGCATGTTGGGCTCCGATATCTTCCTGACAGGAATATATTGGCAAAAGTCTCAGCTTTTAACATCTGCTTGTATGACCAGCTAGTATAGTCAGTGGTATATCCGTTTGGTGCACTTTCTTCAGTGATTTTTAAACCAGCTGCGAGGTGAATCCATTGAAAAGTTGGTGGTGCCCCAGGCTTATCGCAAACTCGTGTTAGAGTTAGCCCACCAGCATGTTCTCAGGGGTCATCTGGGAATGCAGAAAACACGGGACCGGATATTACAACTCTTTTACTGGCCCGGTGTGTTCAGAGAGGTAGAGGAATATTGTAAGTCTTGCCCAACCTGCCAGATAACGAGCCCCCAGCCACATTTCTGTAGTCCCCTGGTACCCCTCCCAATTATTGAGGTCCCATTAGAGCGAATCGCTATGGATATCATAGGCCCAGTACCGAAGTCCGCTAGAGGGCACCATTACATCTTGGTCGTCCTCGACTACGCCACTTGGTACCCAGAGGCAGTGCCACTGCGTCATACATCAGCCAAACTCATAGCTAAGGAGTTAATGGAGGTGTTTTCTCGAGTGGGTCTGCCTAAGGAGGTTCTGACTGACCAAGGGACTCCGTTTATGTCCAAGGTCATGAGGGAACTCTGTAAGTTGCTCCACATAAAACAGCTATGTACGTCCGTGTATCATCCGCAAACGGATGGCCTGGTAGAGAGGTTTAACCCCTTCCCGACCTATGACGAGTATACTCTTCATGGAGCACTGCTACTTAGTGCTCCATGACGAGTATACACGTCATGTTATTAAACTGTCACCATGTTTGCAGACATGGTGACAGCGCTGAGTGCCGGCTGTTACACACAGCCAGGCACCCAGAGCTGAACCCGGACATACCCTTATTTTCACCCCGTCAGCCCCCCTGAGCCTAGCATCGGATAATCTCATGCTCCGATGCGCTCCCGTGCCCTGCGCTAAATCGCGCAGGGCACGGGCTCTTTTGTTTTCAATAACACACTGCCGGGCGGTAACTTCCGCCCGGCAGTGTGTTCGGTGACGTCACCGGCTCTGAGGGGCGGGCTTTAGCTCTGCCCTAGCCGTTTTACTGGCTAGGGCAGAGCCAAATCCCGCCCATCAGTGCCGGTGACGACACCGGGGTTCCTGTCAGCCCCATGAAGAGCCCCGGTACGTCACCGGAACTCTGAAAAATGCCTTTGCCCTGTGCAATTTAGCGCAGGGCAAAGGAGAGCATCGGAGCATGAACTGCTCCGATGCTCATGTCAGGGGGGCTGCCGGGGTGAAAATGGAGGGCTGTCCAGGTTCAGCTCTGAACCTGGACAACCCCTTTAAGGTGAAAAATGGCTTGGTCCTGAAAGGGTTAATCAAACATTAAAAAATATGTTAAAAAGAGTGGTGTTTTTAATAGTGGCCGCACTCCATTAAGAGTGACCTCCACATCACCCTGCCCCTTTAAGGTTAGGGCTACATGACGACATGTGTTGCATGACATTTTGTTGCACCAATGTCTTGCAACAATTTTTCTAATGATAGGCTATGGTGTTAAACTTCGACATGCTGCTACTGCAAGAGATCCAGGAGATGCTCCATAACTTCTATAGTACAGTGTAAAAGCTGAACCCAGAAGGAGTAAATCTTGCGGTAAGGGACTTTAATAATATTCTTTACACCATGGCGGAAATGTCTGACCTCAAAAGATGCAACAAAAGGCCAAAAAGGCAACAACCCAACAATTGGTTCAACCGGGAGTGTAAAGATATAAGGAAGGCGCTAAGAATGGACTCAAATAGGAAACACCAAGACTGCTGAGAACCCCAACCATAACTGGGGGAACCATAACCACCACCCCCTCCCCCCTTTCAAACACCCCACCTCCTAGGGAAATAACCACAAGACTACCAGATGTTGGGTGGTGATCGGCCACAGCTTTATTCACTTTCTCTTATCAACGAAAAAGCCAGAGCCTTGAACTGCTCGACCCTTACTCATCAGGAGCGGTATGCCGGCCGCTGGACTCCCAGCGGGCGAGTCCGCCATTACTCCTTAACTCTATACTGCTATTTATGTTCGTACTGCCAGCTGTGACTTAAGAATAAGCATAATCGGAGAAACTAGAAACTAGAAAAACAGAAACAGAAATCAGGAACACATAAAATGATAGGGAAAAACAGGAACTCCCGGACCCACGACCGAAAGCCCGTAGAGCAAACAAAAGGGGCGGGGGGGGACAACTGCAGGTCGGACGGAAAAGGGAAGAGGGGGGGTGGCACCAACGGGCTAAATACTGAATGGGAGGTGCCCATACAGCCCGGAAAAAGAAGGGCAAGGGGAAGCACGGAGTGCTTTTAACCCCTGCATTGCCTACCTATACCCCTGAAATCCTACTCAAAGAGAGGGAGAAAGAAGGTGGGGGGGGGTTAAAACCTTATTACCAAATCAGAGGGGGGGGGGGGGGTCACAACAGTCATCCTCCTTAATCAGTCGGGGGACCCTCAGATCTGAACACCAGTCTGAGGGAAGCCTACAACAACATACAAAAGCAATACAAAAATATCTTGTAGAAAAAGCAAGGCAACATCTCAACCAAGCTCCTTCAACTCCAAGACACCCTCCAGGAAAACTCCTTCTGGGAACTATGGAACACATGGACAAAACCAGCAAGAACACCAACCTCCACATCTAAAACAGCAACATCTGCTTTGTGGACTTTAAGAAGGCATTTGATTCAGTGTGGCACCCAGGCCTATTCCTGAAACTTCTTGAAAGCGGAATAGGAGGAAAAACATATGATGTCATCAGAAGTTCCTACACCGAGAACAGATGCAGCGTGAAGGTAAATAGGAGGAAAACGGCTTATTTCCGGCAGAGCCAAGGAGTAAGACAGGGCTGCAGCCTCATTACAACCCTCTTTAGCATCTATATCAATGAGCTGGCGGCGGCTCTGGAGTCCTCCTCAGCACCTGGTCTCACCCTCCATGACACCAAGGTGAAATTTCTCCTTTATGCAGATGATCTTCTGCTACTATCACCAACTGAGAAAAATCTCCAAGATAACCTGAAAATCCTAGAGAAGTTCAGTAACACGTGGGCACTGCCCATCAATCCAAAGAAAACCAACATTATGGTGTTCCAGAAAATAAACCGGAAAGCAGCCAGGCGTCCTCCCTTCCTGCTAAACAACTGTCCACTTTCAGAAACCGACAGCTGCACCTACCTAGGCCTAGAAATCAGCCAATCAGGGAGTTTTAAGAAAGCCATGGAAACACTGAAAGACAAGGCGAGCAAAACCTTATATGCCATAAGAAGGCGTCTGCATCATCTTAAGGCACCAGTGACCGTCTGGCTTAAAATCCTTGACACCATCATCGCCCCAATCCTCCTGTATAGCAGCGAAGTCTGGGGCCCAGACGCATACCCAGACTGGGAAAAGTGGGACTCTAGGCAACAGAACTTTTCCACCTAGAATTCTGCAAACACCTTCTCCAGGTCCATAGGAGCAGGTCCACTGTCGAACAGAACTGGGCAGATTCCCACTCTACTTTGCTGTTCAGAAGCGGGTGCTATCATTCAGAGGCCATCTGCATAGCAGAAGTCCCAGCTCCTACCATCACAAAGCCTTGCTACACCAAGAAGCCCCAGAAAAACAAAGCAACCTGCAACAAGTCACCCAAACCCAGCCTGCCCAAGCCACCAAACAATACAGCCTGGCAAAGGGAGAAATCCAGAGGACGATACACAAGGGCAAAGAGGAGTATATCAGCGTCTGAAGGAGCAACATACAAACATCACAAAAGCTGACAGTATACCAGAGCCTGCAGAGGGAGTACAAACTGGCCCCATATCTGGAGAAACTCCCCAATCCAAGAGACCGACAGATCCTGAGCCACTACAGACTGAGCGCCCACAGCCTGCTCATTTAATCCGGGCGTCACCAACAGAGGTACAAGCCCAGGAACAGCAGACTGTGCCAGCAGTGCGACCAGGAGGCCGTGGAGGATGAGGCTCATTTCCTGCTGCAGTGCCCCAAATACTCAGCAGTGAGGGATCCTCACTTCAGGAGACTGTCTGATCTCTGCCCAGACTTCACCTCCATGGAGGAGAGAGAGACTCTCCATACTGCTGGGGGAAGTGGAGAACACAGCGGCCATAGCAGCACAATATATTACTGCCTGCCATAGACTGAGAGGGGCCTGATATACCATGGACACCCCACCCTGGATGTGTCACCATCCCCCAAATTTACCCTATAACCCCACCCTGGACCTGCCAATAAAGCGTATTTGATTTGATATGACATAGAGATAGATAGAAGATAGATAGATAGATAGATAGACAGACAGATAGATAGATAGATAGATAGATAGATAAATAGATGGATATGTGATAGATAGATAGATAGATAGATAGATAGGAGGTAGGTTGATAGATGATAGATAGATAGATAGATAGATAGATAGATAGATAGACAGGAGGTAGGTTGATAGATGATAGATAGATAGAATAGATAATAGATAGATAGACTAGAATAGATAAATAGATAGATAGGAGGTAGGTGATAGATGATAGATAGATAGATAGATAGATAGTAGATAGATAGATAGATAGGAGGTAGGTGATAGATTGATAGATAGATAGATAGAATAGATAGATAGATAGTAAATAGATGGATATGTGATAGATAGTAGATAGATAGATAGATAGATAGATAGATAGGAGGTAGGTTGGATAGAATGATAGATAGATAGATAGGATAGATAGATCGATAGATAGATAAATAGATGGATATGTGATAGATTAGTAGATAGATAGATAGATAGGAGGTGGTTGATAGATGAGCTAGATAGATAGATAGGGGATAGATAGACAGACAATAAAATATGACATAGATAGAACTTTAGTTATAGCCATAATGAAAAGTATTTCCAACTTTAAACAGCAGAGGGCAGCATTTTCCTAAAAATATCCTATTTTTTCAGCTTTGGAAATAAATTGACACAACTTGAGCAGAGTTCTTTATTTATTTAAAAAATACTCTATTTTATTAATTGAGTGATTCATTTAAATGAGATTTCAAAATGAAAGAGTAAAATAAATGAGTACAGCTTGTTACTACAGTTACCTTGTAGTCCTTGAATGTTTTCTTCCACCGCTTTTGTTTTTCTTTTTCACACGAACGCATCAAAATTGGTCCGTATTCCAGCTCTGGATTACACAGAGAGTCCGAATGATATATCAGATTGTCATCAGTATTGCTTCTGTAATTCATCCAGAAATATTCATTCCTGCATTTTTATGCACCCCCATAGACTATAATGGGCATATTTAGAAGCAAATGCTGCATATTTCAAATACTGACAGAAAACATGTGAATAGCCCTATTTATTAATATTAGCAGCGGATTGCTGCACACAAAATAAGCCCCCTATACAGATTGCAAATACACTCCTGTAAAGAGGCCTTTAGGTGTCTCCAATCCAAAAAACAAGTTGAGCTACCAGAACATTTTCATCGTTCATCAATGAAATGGACACTGAAAAATAATCAATAGCTTGAGAGGCTTTATAACACTGACTGCATAGATCACATGACATCAGGACTACTACTACTATTTTTTTTCTGTTTCTGCTCTGTTTTTTTACAAGTCCGTATGCGTAACCAAAATACATACGACCGCAAAATACATACGGTTGTGTGCATGAGCCCAAGGATTTGGAGATGAAGTAATTAGCAACTAATAAACAAAAAAAAGTGTCTAATAATAAAGTCACTGTTAGGGTCCATTCACACGTCCGTAGTGTATTACGGATCCGCAAAGTGGGGATCCACAATACACCCGGCCAGTACCCCCCATAGAACTGCCTATTTTTGTACTCAATTGCGGACAAGAATAGAACATGTTCTATTTTTTTTTTCGGGAGCCGCGTTCCGGAAATGCGGATGTGGACAGCACATTGTGTGCTGTCCACATCTCTTTCTGCCCCATAGAGAATGAATGGGTCCGGATTCGTTCCACAACGTATCTGGACCCATTCTACGGACGTGTGAATGGACCCTTACTCTGTATTATAGCCTGTACTTTGTATTAATGTGTTTTGCTTGGTGTTTCGTTTATTCCTTCAGTTTTAACTGTTTTGCAAATAAATGTAAGCCAGAACCGATGGGGGAAGCAAAGCCTCAGACAACACCTGAAGACAAACACTAGAGGGCAGTGTGGTTCACTATGATGCAAGTAGACCACACAATGACCCAGCCCAGCCAGGATTACTGATGGTTACACATTCATTCTTTATATGCTATATACTATGTCATTTACTATTTTTCTTTAGCAGTTTAGTAGATTTTAAACATGACAAGTTGAGATAATACAAGGTCTCCAATCAAGGGACAGGTAGGTGTTAAACAGGATAAAAAAAAATACAAACAGGAGGTGTACATAAGCAATACACACACAGTAAGGAGTGTCCAGGGGGTTTATCCAATGGATGAAGAAGTGGGGCCAAGAACGTAAGTAGTATATCTAAAAAAAAATAGTACAATGGGAAGAATGAAGATTTAAATGCTACGGACACCTTTGACATGGAAAAAGTTATATTTACATACCATGCATAGGGATAGTCTTCAGACCCTTTCGTTTTTTTTCACATTTTATGCTAAAAATAATAATAATCATGTTTTTCCCCAGCATTCTGCACTCAGTACCCCATAATGACAAAGTAAAAACAGAATTTTAGAATTTTTTTCAGATTTATTAAAAAGGAGAAAACTAAAATTTTGCATGGACATAAGTATTCAGACCCTTTGCTATGACGCTTGAAATTTAGTTCTGGGATTTCTCTTAATCATGCTTGAGGGGACTCTCTGCCACGAAGGAAAACTGCAGTATTGTAAATGGCACGTGGCAGGTGAAGTTACAGATTTTGCATTGGGCCCAGGCTCTTCAAGTTGCACCCTTGGGAATGTCCATAGTGTACATGACAAATACTTACAGACTTCTGTTAAGTGTTGTCCAAAAAATTACTTTCATGGCCTGTCGATACTGGGACTTGTGTTCATCTGCAAGAATGGGCAGACCCCATGCAAGTCATCAGTGAAAAACTCTGCTGCATGCACGGGTAGTCAAGACATCATTGTAAGCCCAGTGAGTGTACATGACAGATGTGACATAAACATTTACTTGGGACAACCTCTTTAAGATAAAATCTCAAGGCTCCAGTACCTATATAAAAAGTTTTACATGTACAGTCGTGGCCAAAAGTTTTGAAAATTACATAAA
Organism: Bufo gargarizans; assembly: GCF_014858855.1. NCBI lineage: Eukaryota > Metazoa > Chordata > Amphibia > Anura > Bufonidae > Bufo > Bufo gargarizans. The sequence goes on from NC_058090.1 coordinate 50,014,958, forward strand.
TATCAGAAATTGGAAAAGTTGCTGCTTAAGTTTTTATAATAGCAATTTGCATATACTCCAGAATGTTATGAAGAGTGATCAGATGAATTGCATAGTCTATCTTTGCCATGAAAATTAACTTAATCCCCAAAAAAACTTTCCACTGCATTTCATTGCTGTCATTAAAGGACCTGCTGAGATCATTTCAGTAATCGTCTTGTTAACTCAGGTGAGAATGTTGACGAGCACAAGGCTGGAGATCATTATGTCAGGCTGATTGGGTTAAAATGGCAGACTTGACCTGTTAAAAGGAGGGTGATGCTTGAAATCATTGTTCTTCCATTGTTAACCATGGTGACCTGCAAAGAAACGCGTGCAGCCATCATTGCGTTGCATAAAAATGGCTTCACAGGCAAGGATATTGTGGCTACTAAGATTGCACCTCAATCAGCAATTTATAGGATCATCAAGAACTTCATAGAAAGAGGTTCAATTCTTGTTAAGAAGGCTTCAGGGCGTCCAAGAAAGTCCAACAAGCGCCAGGATCTTCTCCTAAAGAGGATTCAGCTGCGGGGTCGGAGTGCCACCAGTGCAGAGCTTGCTCAGGAATGGCAGCAGGCAGGTGTGAGCGCATCTGCACACACAGTGAGGCGAAGACTTTTGGAAGATGGCCTGGTGTCAAGAAGGGCGGCAAAGAAGCCACTTCTCTCCAAAAAAAACACATCAGGGACGGATTGATCTTCTGCAGAAAATATGGTGAATGGACTGCTGAGGACTGGGGCAAAGTCATATTCTCCGATGAAGCCTCTTTCCGATTGTTTGGGGCATCAGGAAAAAGGCTTGTCCGGAGAAGAAAAGGTGAGCGCTACCATCAGTCCTGTGTCATGCCAACAGTAAAGCATCCTGAGACCATTCATGTGTGGGGTTGCTTCTCATCCAAGGGAGTGGGCTCACTCACAATTTTGCCCAAAAACACAGCCATGAATAAAGAATGGTACCAAAACACCCTCCAACAGCAACTTCTTCCAACAATCCAACAACAGTTTGGTGAAGAACAATGCATTTTCCAGCACGATGGAGCACCGTGCCATAAGGCAGAAGTGATAACTAAGTGGCTCGGGGACCAAAACGTTGACATTTTGGGTCCATGGCCTGGAAACTCCCCAGATCTTAATCCCATTGAGAACTTGTGGTCAATCCTCAAGAGGCGGGTGGACAAACAAAAACCCACTAATTCTGACAAACTCCAAGAAGTGATTATGAAAGAATGGGTTGCTATCAGTCAGGAATTGGCCCAGAAGTTGATTGAGAGCATGCCCAGTCGAATTGCAGAGGTCCTGAAAAAGAAGGGCCAACACTGCAAATACTGACTCTTTGCATAAATGTCATGTAATTGTCGATAAAAGCCTTTGAAACGTATGAAGTGCGTGTAATTATATTTCACTACATCACAGAAACAACTGAAACAAAGATCTAAAAGCAGTTTAGCAGCAAACTTTGTGAAAACTAATATTTGTGTCATTCTCAAAACTTTTGGCCACGACTGTAGTATGTCCAATCCAGTATCCTGCAGCTCCAGAAGACATTCACTTTTGCATCCAGCAGGGGGTGTTGTAGGCACTGATAACCAAAGTGAAACAACTACTTGTGAAATCCTCCTTACTAGCGTTATAGCTGGGTCTCCAGCTGTGATCTGAGTTGCTCTTAAGGCCTCATGCACACAACCATATGTATTTTGTGGATCCGCAAACTACTGATACCGCCTGTGTTGCATACGTATTTTTTGTAGACTTATTGACTTTAATGGGTGTTTTTGCGGAACAGACGTACGGATGCAGAAAACAAATGTATCGTCAGATAGAATGTATCGTCAGATAGAATATGTCTGCAAAATGTGGACCATGGACCCATAGAGGTCAATGGGACCACACAAGAAATGAGGACGGCGCACTGAACGCCTCTTTGGTCCACAATTTGCGGAACACAAAATACTTAAGGTCAAGTGTATAAAGCTTAATTTTCATGCAATTTTCTTTTTTTCTACAAGGACATTTCCAGCACATTGTGACCTGTATTCTTAAAGTGTACAAGCGTTAAAGTGTCAGCAAAAATGTTATCTGCTATTTAAAATCAGATATTGACACATCCTTTTTTTAAAATCTTTTTATATTTTCTGAATTTCCAGAATTTTTTTATTCTATTTCCTGAACATGACTATGTTCTTAACAGCATTTGGAAAGCATTAAGAAAATAGCTTTACAGCAAGGAAAGAAAAGATAGGCTTTCCCAATCACCTATTGTTAATGGCGGCTCCTGTCTTATCTATACACAGAGGTGATATCATTAACCACTTAAGGACCACAGGTTTATACCCCCCTAGTGACCAGGCCCTTTTTTACAAATCGGCACTCCACAACTTTAGCGGTTTATTGCTCGGTCATGCAACTTACCACCCAAATGAATTTTACCTCCTTTTCTTCTCACTAATAGAGCTTTCATTTGGTGGTATTTCATTGCTGCTGACATTTTTACTTTTTTTGTTATTAATCGAAATTTAACGATTTTTTTGCAAAAAAATGACATTTTTCACTTTCAGTTGTAAAATTTTGCAAAAAAAACAACATCCATATATCCATTTTTCACTAAATTTATTGTTCTACATGTCTTTGATAAAAAAAAAATGTTTGGGTAAAAAAAAAATGGTTTGGGTCAAAGTTATAGCGTTTACAAACTATGGTACAAAAATGTGAATTTCCGCTTTTTGAAGCAGCTCTGACTTTCTGAGCACCTGTCATGTTTCCTGAGGTTCTACAATGCCCAAACAGTAGAAAAACCCCACAAATGACCCCATTTCGGAAAGTAGACACCCTAAGGTACTCGCTGATGGGCATAGTGAGTTCATAGAACTTTTTATTTTTTGTCACAAGTTAGCAGAAAATGATGAATTTTTTTTTAATTTTACTTTTTTCTTACTATGTCTCATATTCCACTAACTTGCGACAAAAAATAAAAAATTCTAGGAACTCGCCATGCCCCTCACGGAATACCTTGGGGTGTCTTTTTTCCAAAATGGGGTCACTTGTGGGGTAGTTATACTGCCCTGGCAATTTAGGGGCCCAAATGTGTGAGAAGAACTTTGCAATCAAAAGCTGTAAAAAATGACCGGTGAAATCCGAAAGGTGCACTTTGGAATGTGGGTCCCTTTGCCCACCTAGGCTGCAAAAAAGTGTCACACATCTGGTATCGCCGTACTCAGGATAAGTTGGGGAATGTGTTTTGGGGTGTCATTTTACATATACCCATGCTGGGTGAGAGAAATATCTTGGCAAAAGACAACTTTTCCCATTTTTCTATACAAAGTTAGCATTTGACCAAGATATTTCTCTCACCCAGCATGGGTATATGTAAAATGACACCCCAAAACACATTCCCCAACTTCTCCTGAGTACGGCGATACCAGATGTGTGACACTTTTTTGCAGCCAAGGTGGCCAAAGGGGCACATATTCCAAAGTGCATCTTTCGGATTTCACAGGCCATTTTTTACACATTTTGATTGCAAAGTTCTTCTCACACATTTGGGCCCCTAAATTGCCAGGGCAGTATAACTACGCCACAAGTGACCCCATTTTGGAAAGAAGACACCCCAAGGTATTCCGTGAGGGGCACGGCGAGTTCCTAGAATTTTTTATTTTTTGTCACAAGTTAGCGGAAAATGATGATTTTTTTTAATTTTTTTTTTTTTCTTTCAAAGTCTCATATTCCACTAACTTGCGACAAAAAATAAAACATTCTAGGAACTCGCCATGCCCCTCACGGAATACCTTGGGGTGTCTTCTTTCCAAAATGGGGTCACTTGTGGCGTAGTTATACTGCCCTGGCAATTTAGGGGCCCAAATGTGTGAGAAGCACTTTGCAATCAAAATGTGTAAAAAATGGCCTGCGAAATCCGAAAGGTGCACTTTGGAATATGTGCCCCTTTGCCCACCTTGGCTGCAAAAAAGTGTGACACATCTGGTATCGCCGTACTCAGGAGAAGTTGGGGAATGTGTTTTGGGGTGTCATTTTACATATAACCATGCTGGGTGAGAGAAATATCTTGGCAAAAGACAACTTTTCAATTTTTTTTATACAAAGTTGGCATTTGACCAAGATATTTCTCTCACCCAGCATGGGTATATGTAAAATGACACCCCAAAACACATTCCCCAACTTCCCCTGAGTACGGCAATACCAGATGTGTGACACTTTTTTGCAGCCTAGATGCGCAAAGCGGCCCAAATTCCTTTTAGGAGGGCATTTTTAGACATTTGGATCCCAGACTTCTTCTGGCTCTTTAGGGCCCCTAAAAAGCCAGGGCAGTATAAATACCCCACATGTGACCCCACTTTGGAAAGAAGACACCCCAAGGTATTCAATGAGGGGCCTGGCGAGTTCATAGAAATTTTTTTTTGGCCATAATTTAGCAAAAAAAATTTTTTTTTGTTTTTTTCTCACAAAGTCTCACTTTCCGCTAACTTAGGACAAAAATTTAAATCTTTCATAGACTCAATATGCCCCTCAGCGAATACCTTGGGGTGTCTTCTTTCCAAAATGGGGTGAGTTGTGGGGTGTTTGTACTGCCCTGGCATTTGAGGGTCTCCGCAATCATTACATGTATAGCCAGCATTAGGAGTTTCTGCTATTCTCCTTATATTGAGCATACAGGTAATGAGATTTTTTTTTCCGTTCAGCCTCTGGGCTGAAAGAAAAAAATGAACGGCACAGATTTCTTCATTCGCATCGATCAATGTGGATGAAAAAATCTCTGCCCAAAAAAAAAAAGGAGGGGAAAGGCGTCTGCCAGGACATAGGAGCTCCGCCCTACATCCATACCCACTTAGCTCGTATGCCCTGGCAAACCAGATTTCTCCATTCGCATCAATCGATGTGGATGAATAAATCATTGCCGGGATTATTATTTTTTTACATACAAAGTGTTTGCCAAAGCATAGGAACGCCGCCTCCTCCTCAGCTCGTATGCTTCGGCAAACGTATCTGTTACTGCAGAGTAGAAATCTCGTCTTGCAGCGCCGCATACACCGACTTGCGTGTAATCTGACAGCAGCGCAATGCTTCTGTCAGAATGCACATCAGTGCTGCAGCTGCTTGATCGCTTGGTCCACCTGGAAGGTAAAAAAACAAAAAAACAAAAAAGAAAAAACCAGGCCGCAACACAATAATTTTATTAACATTAACTTTAGAGAACATTAACTTTTCTAAACTTTTGAAACAGAACAATAACTTTTTTGCTTACCGGTGATTTTTTCTTTTCTTTTTTTTTTTTTTTTTACCTTTATTGGACAAACCTCTCCTTCCCCATGGGACAATGTGCAAAGCGCAAATCGCCCAAACATGTGGCGAAGTGCATTATGCACTTTGTCCCAGGTGAAAGGAGAGGTTTGTGGCAGCTCTGTGTGAAAGGGCCCTAAGACCCCTGTGTGCCTGTCCTGTGTACGCAATCCCTATGCTAATAGTGTACCTGAGTGTGGAACTTGCGGAAACACTCCCCTATGCATAGGGCAGGCTGGTCAGGACAGTCAGGACAAAAAAAGGTGGTGTCACGCCTTATTCCACCCCTGCTACAGACACGACATCTTTTTCTTGTGGAACGTTGAGTTGGGGTACCAGGATAGACAGACGGGAAGTGTCTGCCATGTAGCCGGCTCACTACATCAGGGCCTTGGGGCACGGACCCTCCTGGATACAGGATTTCCGAAATGATCTCTTCCTGGAATTTTAGGAAGGATCCTGTTCTCCCAGCCTTACTGTAGAGAACAAAACTATTGTACATCGCCAATTGGATCAAATAAACAGACACCTTCTTATACCAGCGTCTGGTTCTGCGGGAAACTAAATAGGGAGCCAACATCTGGTCATTGAAGTCCACCCCTCCCATGTGAAGGTTATAGTCGTGGACAGAGAGGGGTTTCACAATGACTCCAGTTGCCCGTTCAATTTGGACAGTCGTGTCTGCGTGAATGGTGGACAGAAGGTAAACGTCCCTCTTGTCCCTCCACTTCACCGCGAGCAGTTCTTGGTCACACAAGGCAGCCCTCTCCCCCCGTGCAAGTCGGGTACTAACGAGCCGTTGGGGGAAGCCCCGGCGACTAGGTCGCGCGGTACCACAGCATTGAATTCCGACTATATGTAAGTGCCGAAAGAGGGCCACGCTTGAGTAAAAATTGTCCACGTATAAGTGGTACCCCTTGTGGAATAAGGGTGACACCAAGTCCCAGACAATCTTGCCACTGCTCCCCAGGTAGTCAGGACATCCGACCGGCTCCAGTTTTGAGTCTTTTCCCTCATAGACCCTAAAACGATATGTATAGCCTGTGGCCCTTTCACAGAGCTTATACAGTTTGACCCCATACCGGGCGCGCTTGCTGGGGATGTACTGTTTTATGCCAAGGCGCCCGGTAAAATGTACTAGGGACTCGTCTATGCAGATGTTTTGATTAGGGGTATACGCATCTGCAAATCTGGATGACAAATGGTCTATGAGGGGCCGAATTTTGTGGAGCCGGTCATAAGCAGGGTGGCCTCTTGGATGACAGGTGCTATTGTCCGCAAAATGCATAAAGCACATGATGACCTCAAAACGTGCCCTAGACATTGCAGCAGAGAACATGGGCATGTAATGTATTGGGTCTTTAGACCAATATGACCGCAATACATTTTTTTTTGTTAGACCCATGCTGAGGATAAGGCCCAAAAAAATTTTAAACTCGGAAACAGTGACTGGTTTCCACCGGAAAGGCTGGGCATAGTAGCTTTCCGGATTGGCGGTAATAAACTGTGTGGCGTAGCGGTTGGTTTCAGCCACAACTAGGTCATAGAGATCCGCGGTGAAGAACAGCTCAAAAAACTGAAGGGCCGATCCTAAATGAGCCGTCTCCACGCGAACTCCAGACTGGGCGGTGAAAGGGGGCAATACGGGTGCGGCGGAATCAGGGGATTGCCAATTAGGATTTGCCAGCACCTCTGGGAGACTAAGGGTTCTACGGGCCTGTGAACGCGGTGGCTGCGACGGGGGAGTTATTGCACGTGCCACCGTACCAGCTGGAACTGCCCTTCTGGTGCTCGCCACTTCACCAGGGACTACGGCAGTGCTGGTAGAAGGTCCAGGCTGTGCTGCGCTGCTGGTGTATGCCGCACCATAAACAAGATCAGCGCTAGCACCACTCTGCTGCAAATGAGGATCATCATGCAGGGTAGGCAGAACTCTTACATGGGATCGGGTACGTCTGGCCGTAGCAGGGACCTCTACCTCGTCATCCTCACTAGCCGTTAGAGTGCCACTGCTGTCTACAGGTTCATATTCTGAACCACTGGATTCAGCGGATAAGGCGTCCCCATCGCTTTCATCCATCACGGTCAGAATCCTGTAGGCCTCTTCAGCGGAATACCCCTTGTTTGACATTTTGGGTTCACTAAATTTAGGGGGTATTCCTCTGAGACTACCCAGGAAAAAGAGCAAACCTGCTTAGTAAAAAGGAGTGCTTGCGAAGTAAAGCTGCGATCGCTAATAAAGATCCAAAAAGCTCAAAAGTGATCTTTTATAGCGGCGCAGCGATTTTACGTTTTTTGCAGTGATCAGAAAAAAAAAAATTCTGTCACTGCGGTGGGGCGGACTGAACGCAAGTGTGCGCACAAGATCAGGCCTGATCGGGCGAACACTGCGTTTTTTGTAGAACCTAAGGTGACCCTAATGTACTTATATAGATCTGATTGCGATCAGTATTGATCACTTACAGATACTATATAGTACTAGTGCTGATTAGCGACAGCGATGACGCTAATCAGCGACTAATCGGTGACTGCGGTGCGGTGCGGAGGGCGCTAACTACCTAACAAGTAGCTAACTACCTGGCGGTGATAAGGGACCCTAACAGGGGGGGTGATCAATGACAGGGGGGTGGATAAGGGGGTGATCAGGGTGTCTAATATGGGTGATCAGGAGCTAAATAAGGGGTTAAATAAATGACAGGGTAATATCTAATGTGTAGTGTGGTGTTTGGTGCTACTTACTGAGCTGCCTGTATCCTCTGGTGGTCGATCCAAGCAAAAGGGACCACCAGAGGACGAGGCAGCAGTTATATCAGACGCTATTATCAAAATAGCGTCTGACATAACCATTTCATTGGACGATTCAAAAATCTACAGCCTGCCAGCCAATGATCGCGGCCGGCAGGCTGCAGATGAACTTGTGAACTGCGCAATCCTGTGAACGCGCGCTCCTGTGAGCGCGCGTTCACAGGAAATCTCGGCTCACGCGAGATGACGCCAATCGGCGTTAGTGTGACCTGGGAGCGCCGCAGCATTGACGCCTTTCGGCGTTAGTGTGACGGGAGGAGGTTAAAGGCAGGATTGCAATGACAGATAAGCAGGTAACTGCAGTAAGTTTTGACTATTTTTAGGCTTAATGGCCAGTTCAAAAACTACCAGATTTTATGTTGTTTTTTTTTTTTAAATATAGATATTAAAATGGAAAATTAAAAATGACATAAAAAAATATTTCAAAAATATGTTAAACATAAAAACGTGAATTAGACAATGTCATTTTCTGATGATAGGATCACAGTGTTGCGTATGCCAGTAGTTTGTGCTGTGATCCCATTGTCCTTACTACCATGTTCTATCTTTCTTGTAGGGCCACAGAACGTAACTACAAATGCGGACTGCACACAGTGTTCCGTCCGCATGTTTTGAGACCTAATTGAAATGAATTGGTCCACACCCGTTCTGGAAAATTGCGGAACGGATGCAGACCCATTCATACGGTCGTCTGAATGAACCGTAATCCTAACAATGGACACAAAAGAATATAATGGCAAGTAGGATATGGGGTAGCAGTGGGACATATGAAGGGATGTTTGGATTCGTCAGGCTGGAAAAAATGAAGCAATAATATATAACAAAATTAAACATATGATTAAGATCTAAGACTCATGAGTAAGATAAATGATAGGTACCCTTTAAAGGGGTTGTCCAGTTTACATCAACATCCTTTAAAATAATCATTTATGAAGGTAAGTGTAATTCTGTAATGTATTTCCTTTACCTTTATTGCTATTTTCCGTTCTGGTCTGTGGTCACATGACCATGTCCATGTCCATGCAGTTCTTTCCTATTTGCTGTGATGTTATGTCCATGGGCAGTAGTAGGGGAGTGTCTATGTAACTAGCCGGTGGGAGGAGCTATAAACTAGGTGGGCCTTGTTAGGGGCAATGATAGGGCATTGTCTATGTAATCAGCTGGGTGGGAGGAGCTATAAACTAGCTGGGTGTTGTTAGGAGCAGTGATAGGGGAGTGTCTATGTAACTAGCTGGTGGGAGGAGCTATAAACTAGCTGGGTGTTGTTAGGGGCAGTGATAGGGCAGTGTCTATGTAACTAGCTGGTGAGAGGAGCTATAAACTAGCTGGTGTTGTTAGGTGCAGTGAAAGGGGAGTGTCTATGTAAATATCTGGGTGGGAGGAGCTATAAACTAGCTAGACATTGTTAGGGGCGACACCGGATCTGTGGCAAAGAAAGGAGAAGTGCATCATGGGTTTGGCTGGATACAGAAACAGGAAGTGCTACCTACAGGATGGAAACAAGCCAGTGGGATTGGTTTACATGATGAAAATAGGTCAGGAATCAGGGTAGTCCAAAATAAATAAAAAATAAAAAGCATGGGAAAGGTGTACATAAAATAAGCAACTACCTGATCATATCTGTGAAAAATGTCTTCAAATATTGTAGAGCCCCAGCCTGGATTAGACAGCTGTTTCATTGCATTGTTTTCTCTACATACTATTTGAATACAGGGATATTGTCTTTGTATTCTGAAACACAACTCCCATCTGGAATTGTGTGCTTTATAAATACAGTGCCATAAACAAAAGCCATCATGTCAATGAGAAAGCCTGCTTCTTCTCTCTATTCTCCTACACTGGAAATATTCCCAGATATCTAACACTGTACTTATTGTGCCTGACGACAATTGCAATTATTAATCTAATCACAATAATAATGATGCTAGTCAACTAATTTGGTGGGTAATTACTTGGAACATAATAATTTGTATTTTCAGGAAAAAAGCGCACAAACATTAACCAGCGTCTGTGCACACATACTTTACTTTAAATCTTGACAACTGAAGAAATGCCAAACCTGACATATAAGGAATACTAAATACATGTCACTGAGCCTCCTCTACAGTCTCAGTGTCTGTACAGAGCTTCCATTTAGTAATTTTTCATCTGTCATATTTACATTAAGCAATGGACGCTCCTTTAAGATGTTGGGGGGGGGGGGCTGATGGCAAACGTGTTAACTGCTTCCAATAGCATTCAGCAGAATTGTGAATACAGCTCTAGATTGCAATACAAGCTGTAACTGGAGATTAATAAAGAAATGTAGTTACTTATGTTGTGTTTGATTTTAAAAAAAAGATGTCATATAGTACATGCCAATCTCTTTCTAACAAAGCTAGATCCAGCCCTGTACCTCACATGGATCCTGAGATCTCCTCATTCATAGCTCCAAATGTTCTGCTAGATTAACTGGAGGTTGGCAACTCAGAGGACGTGTCCTTTCTCAGGCAGAACATCCTTTCTCCTACAGCTCTGTCCCTGTAACTGCCATAACTTTTAACAGAACATATGGCTAGTGACAGTTGAAGATTTAAACTGAGCGCGTGCGACCAACTCAGTAAGGTGGTCAAGAAATAAGAAAAAGAACAAACAGCAGGTGGTGCTATACAGATACATTTTATTGCATAATTGTATTGTAATGCTGGTTTGAAATATGTAGAATATTTTTCTTGGCAGAACCCTTTTAATTTAGTTTTTATAGATTATAAATATCTCATAAAAAATCATGTTCTATGCTCATGGTGGCCCTCTAAGACATAACAATCCATTTGCAAAGTACGGTGCTTCAGTGAGACACTGCATTCTCCCCTTAAAATCCTTCTGGGCAGAATACCTCTGTGTGGGTTATGTCACATACACCTCCAATTTCTACATAGCAGTTTATAGCTGCCGCACTATGGATCTGTGTAATACAGATTAGTTATATGAGCATGTGCATGATGCTTATTATAGTTTTATTTATATTTTATCTAACTGCAAGCCATACCTCAGCTGAACAAAAAGGAATACCCAAAAATAGTTCATGAGCCACTCAGACCTAGTCCGCTCATGGCAAGACATTATTACCTTCTCAAGTAGCAAAATGGAGATGATGATAAGTAGTAGTGAGTGAAAAGATTTTTTTGTGCGCCAGTTAAATGAATTCAAGAAATTACATCAAAAATGAATGACTGTAGTTTCTGGCTGCAGCTCCAAGTGGACAATGTGGTCACTGAGAATGGAAAAAACATTGCAATTAGAATGTATTAAGACTGGTGTTTCTATATGACAGCCTTAAAGGGATTGACCCATGGAAAATATTCTACAGTGTTCAAACCAGTACCTGGACCTGAATACTATTGTAATTGCATATAAATAAAAATTTAGCATAGCCACTGAGGTATTCAATAAAATCTATCTGCATAGCACCACCTACTGTTTTTTTTTTTTCTTATTTCTTTGTCCTGCTCACTGAGATGGCCGCACATGCTCAGTTTCATCCTTCAACTGCCTCCTGAGCTGTGATCGGGCGAGCATGGACACGCCTCATGAGCTGTGATAGGCAGAGCTGAGACACGCCTTCTGAGCTGTGATAGGGAGAGCATGGACACGCCCCCTGAGCTGTGATAGGCAGAGCTGAGACACGCCTTCTGAGCTGTGATAGGGAGAGCATGGACACGCCCCCTGAGCTGCAGCAGAAAATACACTCCCCTTGAGCTGCCAGCTTGATATAAATCTAGCAGAGCAATGAATGGGGAGATCTCTGGATCCATGTGAGGTACAGGGCTGGTTCTTGCTTTGGTAGAAAGAGATTATCATGTATTATATGATCTCTGATTTAAATTTTTTACATTAGTAATGGCATAATAATTAATAGTAAAGCTCACTGGTGTACGATGCACCAAAATGGCATGCCTCTGAATAATTTTGATGTATCCTCTGGAGGTCCGTGTACCAGAAAATGAAATCTACAGCAGCAAGGAGCTGGCATAGATTTGTGGTATAATTTGTGTCAATTTTATAGGTAAATGTTTCCAACAGTGGAGGTTCCCGTCTGTCCCTTTCGCCCACGACCTTTTCCCTAAAGTGGATTTGCTTCATGTCAGAAAGCTACTGTATAACAGACTTGTTGAAATGCAACCACCCAAAGGACATAATCCTAAATACCTTGAGGTATACTGTGAGGCAAATATGAGATGATCAGTGATGCTTTCCATCTTGATTCCCCCATAAATTCCATTTGTTATGGACTCAAGAACATTGGCCTAAGCTAGAGGCAGGACGATCTTTCAGTCCTTTAGATGCTCTTCTCGGATGTGAGAGATTTCCTGGATGACTTACCTTTCGTCCTTTCTGTTATAGAACTGTCACATTGCTGTAATTAAAAAAACTTTCTGGACACTTTTTGCATAAAGTGTTGTGGCACAGGAGTGGAATCCAATGTGACCTCCACGTGTGCCTTTTTTCAGCTTACATACAATTTAAGGCTAACCCACAAACAGTAGATTAGCAAGAAACGATGACGGATGTGCCCTTGTTGAGGTGCAGTATAGTTCCATTTACATGCATCAACGATCCCCTCTGTATAAGGCCTCATGCACACGACAGTATTTTTTCAGTATTTTTTAGGATTAATTTTATTATTGAACAACAACCATGTTCTCAATGAACCCAAAAAACTCATTAATATCAAAGCTGAATATTTTTGGAAGTAGTTTTTAGTTTGTTTTTAGTTTTAGCTATTTTAGGGGGATATCTGTGTGTGCAGGTGACTATTACTGTGCATAAATATTAGGCAACTTAACAAAAAACAAATATATACCCATTTCAATTATTTATTTTTACCAGTGAAACCAATATAACATCTCAACATTCACAAATATACATTTCTGACATTCAAAAACAAAAACAAATCAGTGACCAATATAGCCACCTTTCTTTGCAAGGACACTCAAAAGCCTGCCATCCATGGATTCTGTCAGTGTTTTGATCTGTTCACCATCAACATTGCGTGCAGCAGCAACCACAGCCTCCCAGACACTGTTCAGAGAGGTGTACTGTTTTCCCTCCTTGTAAATCTCACATTTGATGATGGACCACAGGTTCTCAAGGGGGTTCAGATCAGGTGAACAAGGAGGCCATGTCATTAGATTTTATTCTTTTCTACCCTTTCTTGCCAGCCACGCTGTGGAGTACTTGGACGCGTGTGATGGAGCATTGTCCTGCATGAAAATCATGTTTTTCTTGAAGGATGCAGACTTCCTTCTGTACCACTGCTTGAAGAAGGTGTCTTCCAGAAACTGGCAGTAGGACTGGGAGTTGAGCTTGACTCCATCCTCAACCCGAAAAGGCCCCATAAGCTCATCTTTGATGATACCAGCCCAAACCAGTACTCCACCTCCACCTTGCTGGCGTCTGAGTCGGACTGGAGCTCTCTGCCCTTTACCAATCCAGCCACGGGCCCATCCATCTGGGCCATCAAGACTCACTCTCATTTCATCAGTCCATAAAACCTTAGAAAAATCAGTCTTGAGATATTTCTTGGCCCAGTCTTGACGTTTCAGCTTGTGTGTCTTGTTCAGTGGTGGTCGTCTTTCAGCCTTTCTTACCTTGGCCATGTCTCTGAGTATTGCACACCTTGTGCTTTTAAGCACTCCAGTGATGTTGCAGCTCTGAAATATGGCCAAACTGGTGGCAAGTGGCATCTTGGCAGCTGCACGCTTGACTTTTCTCAGTTCATGGGCAGTTATTTTGCGCCTTGGTTTTTCCACACGCTTCTTGCGACCCTGTTGACTATTTTGAATGAAACGCTTGATTGTTCGATGATCACGCTTCAGAAGCTTTGCAATTTTAAGAGTGCTGCATCCCTCTGCAAGATATCTCACTATTTTTGACTTTTCTGAGCCTGTCAAGTCCTTCTTTTAAACCATTTTGCCAAAGGAAAGGGGGTTGCCTAATAATTATGCACACCTGATATAGGGTGTTGATGTCATTAGACCACACCCCTTCTCATTACAGAGATGCACATCACCTAATATGCTTAATTGGTAGTAGGCTTTCGAGCCTATACAGCTTGGAGCAAGACAACATGCATAAAGAGGATGATGTGGTCAAAATACTCATTTGCCTAATAATTCTGCACTCCCTGTATTCTAACACAGAGGCGTTCCCATGGTGATGGGGACGCTTCAAGTTAGAATATACTAAGAACTGTGGACATGACTGCCCCCTGCTGCCTGGCAGCATCCGATCTCTTACAGGGGGCTGTGATCCGCACAATTAACCCCTCAGGTGCCGCACCTGAGGGATTAATTGTGCATATCATATCCCCCTGTAAGAGATCAGGTGCTGCCAGGCAGCAGGGGGCAGATCCCCCTCCCTCCCCAGTGTTAAATTGATTGGTGGCCAGTGTGGCCCCCCCGGCCCCCCCTCCCCTGTATTAAATTCATTGGTGGCCAGTGCGGCCCCCCCGCCCCCCCTCCCCTGTATTAAATTCATTGGTGGCCAGTGCGGCCCCCCCGGCCCCCCCTTCCTCCCTCCCCTGTATTAAATTCATTGGTGGCCAGTGCGGCCTCTCCTCTCCCCCGCCCTAATTAAAATCCCCCCCCCCATCATTGGTGGCAGCGGAGAGTTCCGATCGGAGTCCCAGTTTAATCGCTGGGGCTCCGATCGGTAACCATGGCAACCAGGACACTACTGCAGTTCTGGCTGCCATGGTTACTTAGCAATTTTAGAACCATTATACTTACCTGCGCTGTTTGTGACTGGCCGGGCGCTCCTCCTTCTGGTAAGTGACAGGTCTGTACGGCGCATTGCTTATAGCACAGACCTGTGCACTGGCCACCAATGAATGTAATACAGGGGAGGGGGAGGCCGCACTGGGCACCAATTAATTTAATACAGGGGAGGGAGGGGGGCCGCACTGGCCACCAATGAATTTAATACAGGGGAGGGAGGGAGGGGGGGCCGCACTGACCACCAATGAATTAAAAACTGGGGACGGAGGGGGGTCTGGCCCCTGCTGCCTGGCAGCCCCTGATCTCTTACAGGGGGCTATGATACGCACAATTAACCCCTCAGGTGCGGCACCTGAGGGGTTAATTGTGCGAATCACAGCCCCCTGTAAGAGATCGGGTGCTGCCAGGCAGCAGGGGGCAGTCATGTACACAGTTCTTAGTATATTCTAACTTGAAGCGTCCCCATCACTATGGGAACGCCTCTGTGTTAGAATATACTGTTGGATCTGAGTTTTCACGATGTGAAAACTCAGCTCTGAAAAAGCTGTATGCAGACAGATCTGCGGATCCGTCTGTTCTAAAGTAGCCTATGGACACGGATGGCAATCTTGTGTGCCTCCGTGTTTTTTCCCATTGACTTGAATGGGTCCGTGAACCGTTGTCCGTCAAAAGAATAGGACAGGTCATATTTTTTTGATGGACAGGAAACACTGATCACAGATGTGGATGACAAACAGTGAACAACGGACACGGATGCACACAACGGTCGTGTGCATGGGGCCTTTCTTAAAGGCGTTGTCCCATCTCAGACAATGGGGGCATATCTCTAGGATATGGTCCCAATGTCTAATAGGTGCGGGTCCCACCACTGGGATCTATACTTAAAATAGAGCCGAAGAAGTCCCAGTAGGTGCACCGCGCCTGTGCCCACTGTCCATTCATTTCTATTGGAGTGCCAAAAATAACCGAGCGGCACGCTCAGCTATTTTTGGAAGTCCCATTGACATTAACAGGAGGCGCACCGCACAAGCGCGGCCATGTCTCCACGCGGCCGCCAGGGCTGCGTACAAAACGCATGAATATAGAACATGCTACGTTTTTCATGCAACACAGAACTGATGCGTGAAAAAAACGCTCATGTACACAGACCTATTGAAATGAACGGGTCCGGATTCAGTGCGGGTACTATGCGTTCCCGTCATGCATTGCACCCGTGCGGGAAAACTCACTCATGTGAAAGGGGCCTTAAGGTAACTTCATCTTTCGTCTTTTATTGATTATATTTGTTAATTTGTGATGCATAAAATGAAACAATGTTTAATTTCCATGTACATTTAGGCTTATTTGGCATTAATGTCACATTTTTCCTTTTGCTGTTCTAAAGCCTCTGCTGATCTGTCTTTAAGAAACACCTTCCATGGAATAGTAGAAAACCTTAAAGTTTAATTAAAGTATAAACAACATTTTATATAAAAGATAAGTTAAATTATTAGGGATCTAAAGCACTGCGGGACATGTGTTAATACTAGAGCAATGGAAGCGAGCAGCCAGTTCCAGCTACTCATAGACTCTGTGGGAAATAAAAGCAACAACCTGATTGATTCTCTGATATTTTTCTCTTCCTAGTTTTGAAAAAACAACAACAATTAAAACAGAAGGTATGTCAATATATTATGTTATAATAAATTCAATTAAATTTTTTACATGAAATGAAAGTGGTTATGAAATGTTGTTTTTCTCCCCAAAAGTAGTATTAACAGGGCATTGGTATGGGGAGAGGGGTGCAGAGGTAGCTGTTATGCTGGTGCCCTGGTGCCTGATGGATCCCAAAAGCCCTTCTTCCACATAGGTAGACATCAGTATTATAAACGGCATATCTCATGAATAATGTTAAAATCATCACATAGTACATGACATCTCTTTCTGAAAAAAAAAAAAAAAGCTAGAACCAGCCTGTACCTCACACGGATCCAGAAATCTCCCCATTAACTGCTAAGCTTGTTTTGCTAGCTTTATTTCAAACTAGCAGCTCAGGGGGTATGTCCTTTTTCAGGGGGCATGTCCTTTCTGCTACTGCTCTTTCCCTATCACAGCTCAGAAGGTGTGTCCTTTTCCGCTGAAGCTCTCTCCCTATCACAGCACAGAGGGCAGTAGATATGGCTGGTGGTAGTTGAAGAATGGAACTGAGCATGTGCGACCACCTCAACAATGTTACTGAGGTGGACGGACAGATTAGGAAAAGCACAAACAGCAGTTGCAATAACTCAGTGGCTATAATACATTTTTTATTACATACATTTGGAAACGTATTCAGATCCAGGTGCTGGTTTGGAAAATGTAGATTTTTTTGAATAAGGGTTATGTGATCAGTATCTGCATTTAGCATTACACAATATATCACCAAGCACATAAAACTGTACATTCAGAGGTTTTAGGTGCTGTTTTTGAAATAAACAAACTTCAAGCCAAACTAACACTGGGAAATCACTTACACAGGGATCTGCATGCGGCAGTTTTCATTGGACAGTACAGCATCCTTTCCAGTGGCGTACTTACCATGGAGGCAGACCATGCAACTGCTATGGGTCCCGAGGTGAGAGGGGCCCCCGCGCTGAGCTCCTTCTTTGCTCCCAACACAAATCCACCACATTTTGTTGCAGCTGCCACTAGGAGCTCAGTGCCTAGAGATCTTACAGCTACTATTTAGTTCAGGGGTAACTGTATGAATTACTGTGCGCTGAGCTCCCTATACTGGTTACTGCAGGCAGCCATAATATAATGTAAAGGGAAGCAGGATATTTAGAGTTGGGGGAAATTTGTCTATGTATTTTTGCCCATTGTCTGGTGTAAATACTGAGCACCATATTTATGAAGCATATGAGGATACATCAGAAAGTGGGAGAAATGGAGCTCAACTCTTTTTATTTAAAAATGACCCCTTGATAAAAAAAAATACAAATCACAAATTAATCAGAAATAAATGTATGTGGTATATGTCACGTGCATTATAATAAAGGGGTTGTCTAGTTTAAAAAACCTACTTTCAATTACCCTATTAATGCCCGCCCTGTCATGTAATAGAGGAATCCCTATTTCAATTAGCCAGAGAAGAAACCAGATACTAAGGCCTAGTTCACACGAACGTTTTTTTTGCGGGTGTACGGGCCGTTTTTTTTTTGTGTTCCGTATACGGTCCGTATACGGAACCATTCATTTCAATGGTTCCGCAAAAAGAACGGAATGTGTTCCGTATGTATTCCGTTTCCGTATTTCCGTTTTTCCGTTCCGTTGAAAGATAGAGCTTGTCCTATATTTGGCCGTAAATCACGGGTCGTGGCTCCATTCAAGTCAATGGGTCCGCAAAAAAAATGGAACATCTACGGAAATGCATCCGTATGTCTTCCGTTTCCGTTCCGTTTTTTCTGAATCATCTATTGAAAATGTTACGCCCAGCCCAATTTTTTCTATGTAATTTCTGTATACCGTATATGCCATACGGAAAAACGGAAACACAACGGAACTTAAAAACGGAACAACGGATCCGTGAAAAACGGACCGCAAAAAACAATAAAAGCCATACGGTCGTGTGAACTAGGCCTAAGAGTGTCTCTCTCTTTGGAGGACCCAGAACATTACAGGGACGCCGCATTAACTTTAATGGAAACCATGCAATACCTCTTTTCTGTTAGTGGTGGCGCTGCAGGGTTTTTGAACACCTGCAGCTGGGATTTCCGCCAGAGGTTGCAGCTGATTGTTGGGGATCTTAGAATTGGTATCAGCTTAATTTCAGGAAACGCTTCTCAAAGGGTATTTTAAAAAGCAAAAAGTTACAGCAGGACACATTTACTAACTCTGTAGATCAGGGTTCCTCCACTCCAGTCCTCAGGGCCCACCTGACGGTCATGTTTTCAGGATTTCCTTAGCATTAAGCAGGGGATAAAATTAGTGTCAATGCATCAGGACTTATCACAGGCATTCATTCTGTGGAATATTCTCAAATCATGACCGACAGATGGGCCCTGGGGGCTGGAGTTGAGGAACACTTCTGTAGATGATGTAAGCTTAGACAGTCTAGACCTGCACCAGATTTATCACAGGAGCCCCGGCTGGATAACTCGGGTGCAAGGATAGACACTTCTGTCTAACTCTCTAGCAACTATTGGTTGGCTTAGGCCTCATGCACACGAACGTTGTGTGCATTCGCGTCCGTTCCGTCATTTTTCACAGTTTAGCGGAGGTCCCAATCATTTCTATGGAGCTGTGAAAAAAAACTGATATTCCTCAGTTTTTTCTCCGCGTCCATGATCTGTGATTCCAGTCCGTCAAAAAAATCTAACCTGTCCTATTCTTGTCAGTGGAAAACGGAGGACGGACCCATTCAAGTCAATGGGTCGGTCAAAAAAAACGGATGCACAACTTGTATGTCATCCGTGTCCGCGTCCGTGTCTGTTTTTTTCTACAAGACCTTGGTGCAATAAAATTACACTTTTCATTAACCTTCCTTTTTTTCCCCCTGTCAGACAAAAAAAAAAGGAAGACACAAGAAAACACAACTGAAGCAAAATCGGACACAGACCACTGAAGCCAAATCACTGATAGTGATTTGAGGCCTAAAAGTTTAAGACAGCATTTTATGCCAGAATTGTGGTGCAATTCTGGCGCAACATGTTGCCTCTAAGGCCATTCCCATTTTTTGTGAAGCCAAACCCTCTAACCGAAAAAAAAACCTCTTTTGGGGAAGGTACTGTACAGATAATTTTTTCTAAAGCTAGATGAGCTAAATGCTCTAAATTGTAGAACATTTTGGTAAAATTTGTTGAAATGAGGGCCAGTATGATTATTATGCTATCTTCATTCTATTTATAATAAAATATTGTGCTCTTATCTGGATAAGGTCCTCATTTCATCTCTGCCCGTTTGGTGACATTGCCTGGGTTATCTTAAGGAAATATATTATTTACAGGCTCTATACATCTTACAGGTCAAAACAAACAGGTTTTTCTTTCGATAAATAACACTGAACAATGACTCCAACCTCTTAAGGTCAAAGTACTAAGGAACTATAAAGAACTGTAAAGAGAAAATGTAGTTTCCACCTTTGAAATCACCTTCAAAAACACTATTCCAGACGCACTTGCTATGTGATGCTTTCGAAAAATATACTTTGAAACTTGGGATCCTGGCAGAGATATTTTAGTCCTATAAACCTAAACAAAAATGAACATTTTGTGGAAGATTCTACTTTATTAAGTAGTTATTAACTTGTGTTGCTTATTTTTAATGGATGGAATTCTCCAAATGTTGACCCCTGTTCGTCTGCTTGCATTTTATAGACTATTATATATGCTGATCTATTGACTGGACTAGTGGAATGGAGTTGTTGATAATTAATATTAATAACTACCCCTGAGTCACACTCAACACACCGGTCTATCACCTTTGCATAAAATCATAAAGTGGTGTCCATTTGACAGACTTCTTCTAAAAATGTCTCCAAACAAAAGGAACCGGAAATATGGTAGTATTCACTTCAGCAGAAGAGTGAGAAGATATCAATAGATTTCCCTAAACGATAGTTTGTGAAATTAGGTTGCAAGTTAGAGGCTTGAATATGTCAGAAAAAAATACTTAAAAGGGTTCCCTGGGCTTTTAATATTAATGACCTATCCTCAGGATAGGTCATCAATATCAGATCGGCAGGAGTCCAACACCCGGCACCACTACCGATCAGCTGTATGAAGGGAAGGCCCGCGCAGTGTGCATGTGCCACCTCCCATCTCTCTTCCTGCTTACTGCTATGTCTATGGCACGGCGCGTGACTTCTCTTCATACAGCTGATTGGCGGGGGTGCCGAGTGTCGGACCCCCGCCGATCTGATACTGATGACCTATCCGGAGGATAGGTCATCAATGTTAAAAGCCTGGAGAACGTCTTTAAATACTTTTGAAAGCTGTGAAAATGTAAAGGCTATGGCCATCATTGGAGACAATTTTTAATTATTTTGATTGATCTACATTTGGGCTAGAAAAATATTTGTAATAACTTTTTGATAAAAAAAAAAATTACCGTTTTGGATTTGCAGCTTGTTTTACATTACATAACAGCTGCAGAAAAACATTCTGTGCAAACTGTCTGTCTGTCAACTCAATCTCCAGTTTCTCTCTATACTCTCCTGTATGAGTTTCTGAGCTGATGTCTACCCAAATTAAAGTTTAGGAGAGGTCAGACAGGAGCTGAAGAATGAGCCATTAGACACCACGTTTAGCAGATTTATCACAGAACAGCTTTCTGCAGCTGCTATGTACTGCAACATTTTTAATAAAAGCCTATTATTTAAAAAAAAGGGAAGTCTAACCTCCAATCATCTCTACATGCTTAATGTATTACTTTCAGAAGCACAGTGCCTCCTCTGTACAGACGGCCAGGCCTGGAGCTGACATGCTGAGCTAGAAATAGACCAGCATAGTTTAAGTCCTAAGGAACACCTTTCATTTTAGTTTGTTTAACTCAATCGTATTTCACAGAAAAAAGCAATAACCTGAGTCTACAATCAAAATATTCACAGGAATTCCCCCCTAAAAAATCCATGAGGGCAAGGCACAAACAATGCAGGATCCATGTGCACAAAAGTCCTTGTTTCCCTCATGACAGTTTCCTGGAGATCTGGAATATTAGTGAGGAAAGGAATCAGGAGCTTGATAAAGGCCAGTCAACAATAAACAGGGGGCCCTGTTTGGGGTTGCCATTTATTTCTCCTAACCTTTATTTCTTAAGCTTTATAAGCCTGTAGTATTTGTAGTATTTTTTTTTTAGCCTAGCCATCTGCTCCCTGCATAAGGCTTCCTTTGGCCAAAGTTAAGTGGCACTTGAAAATTTGGGAATATACTGATCCCCTTTGGTGCAGAAGTAGTTAAGTGTGATTTGGCAGCTGATAAGAAAACTGGAAGGTCACAGTAAGCCATTATTATTTTCTGCGGTTCTTGCACTGATTATCAGGAGCCAATTGCATGCAAAAGTAACATTCTAAAATGGCCTACTTTACATTAGAGACACAGTCCTCCATCTGTATCCAAAAGATCAAAGATACATTTTCATGTTGTTACACTGTAGATGAAAAGGGAAGAGCTGCTCCTGCTCAAATAAACTTCAGGGATACTTGTTTTAGAAAGAGAAGCAACAAAAGTATTTAAGGGGTCCTGCATATATCACCTGGATTCTTTTCAACCTGGTTTTCTTTGCACATTGGAAAAAAAAGGCCACGGAACACTTTCTAGTAATTACTTTAATTACTATAACTGTTACTATTTCAGAAGTAGGAAGCCATCTATCTACTGCCACCTATAGATGGCTACCCTGCAAGTCAATGGCAGACCCTTGGAAGAATCTTGAAACAGGAATTGGGTTATCTGTAGTGTTGAGCGTAGTTCAAAACTTCATTTGAATGCTATATGGAGATCCGTCTCCATACAGCATTCAAATGTATGAGCTTCGCTGAGGTGAGATCCATTATGTCCGCATGACTTTATTGAAAAACGTTGGACTTCGTTTATTCAACTTGAAAAACATTTTAAAACTGGGCATCCGAAGTCGTCTTCGGTACTGACTGGTGCCTCTGTACCAAAGCCAACTTCGGATTGCAGTTTTAAAATAGTTTTCAAGGTGTAGAATTGAATGCCAAAGGACTTAACAAATTTCACCTCTGTATGAAGATGGGTCTCCGTACAGCATTCAAACGAAGTTTTGAATGAAGCAACTTCGAATCTATGATCTGAAACGCGCTTCACTCAACACTATTTTTCGTCATGAATTTGGTTCTGAGATAACCAAGAAATATCTAAACTTGACCTTGCACTTCACACATAAGAGCCTCCTTTTGCCACATCTTGTTAAGAGCCTGAATAATGTTTTGGCTTTAGGGACCCTAGATCATGGAAGTAGTCCATTCCTCAATGCATATTAAGAAACCAGGGTTAGGAGAAATAAAGGAGCAAGAGGCTGCCTTGTAGTCAACAAGCTTGGCAAGGTTAGGCTATGTCCACATCTGTGTTATGGTATTCTGGTGGTCGGTTCCGGCAGAGGAACAGACTACTATAATGACTGTATTTGGCATAGCCGGGGCCTGTCAGATTTCTATGCACTATAGTGGGATCTGTTGGGTTTCTGGCAGGATTCCAGCATAAATGACAGCTTTCTACCAGAAAAATCCTGAAGTTAAGACTTCCTGGCTTTTGGGGGGAGCTACATGGGTCAAAGACACAATAGACAGGAGAGGACTGCATTGACTTCTATATGAGACTTTTCTAGGCATGCTATGTGACCTGTGCAGAGGTCAGAAAGGAGCTGATAAGCTGTGACTTCACCTACTGTGAATGGTGGATCCTGCGTTATCTATATAGAGGTGTTACCTGTCATTGTAATTCTGCCTGTGGTGATAATGATAACTACCGAAAACTTACCTGCACAGGAAACGAAATCATGATCTATTATTAGACCTCGTGGCCAGTGTGAAAACTGCAGGATTATATGCATTTTAAAATATAGATAGTAACATGGGAAAACTAAATAAATATGGACCTTACTTGTGTCTCACTCCGCAGCACATTCCTCTTTACAGCCTTTAGTAAGCTGACAGACCATCTTCGTCTCACAAAACTGGAATTGGCAGACAACTGCGAGAATATGTTAATTTAGGAAGGGTGTGGGGCAGGAAAGTAGCTGATACGAAAGACAGTTTTCTATGATGACATATATTATAAAGTTTAGTACATTTGTACTATTGATTTATAAAATATTGTGTGAAAAGTTAGTGACCATTTACTACAGTGCAAACATATCTTTATGGTGTACCTAAGTATTCTGACACATACACTGGCAATATTCTGGGAATTCAGGAGGAAGCTGTTAAAATGGAGACATTTTTAAAACAGTTTTTTACTCTGTGGAGGACTATGTGCTTGTCTTTCTGTGGGTGGGTAGCAGCTCATTGAGCACCTGCGTCGTGTCTTCCAGGATTCCTTGCAATTAGGTCTTGTTAACCCCTTTCTCCCCTGCATAGAAAATAGTCCCTCACATACTGTGTAAACCCAGAGATACATATAGTATGTAACGCCCCCACAATTTCATTCTCCACTGTCTCGAGAAAGATATACAGTTGCAAGAAAAAGTATGTGAACCCTTTGGAATGATATGGATTTCTGCGCAAATTGGTCATAAAATGTGATCTGATCTTCATCTAAGTCACAACAATAGACAATCACAGTCTGCTTAAACTAATAACACACAAATAATTAAATGTTACCATGTTTTTATTGAACACACCATGTAAACATTCACAGTGCAGGTGGAAAAAGTATGTGAACCCTTGGATTTAATAACTGGTTGAACCTCCTTTGGCAGCAATAACTTCAACCAAACGTTTCCTGTAGTTGCAGATCAGACGTGCACAACGGTCAGGAGTAATTCTTGACTATTCCTCTTTACAGAACTGTTTCAGTTCAGCAATATTCTTGGGATGTCTGGTGTGAATCGCTTTCTTGAGGTCATGCCACAGCATCTCAATCGGGTTGAGGTCAGGACTCTGACTGGGCCACTCCAGAAGGCGTATTTTCGTCTGTTTATGCCATTCTGTTGTTGATTTACTTCTATGCTTTGGGTCGTTGTCCTGTTGCAACACCCATCTTCTGTTGAGCTTCAGCTGGTGGACAGATGGCCTTAAGTTCTCCTGCAAAATGTCTTGATAAACTTGGGAATACATTTTTCCTTCGATGATAGCAATCCTGTCCAGGCCCTGACGCAGCAAAGCAGCCCCAAACCATGATGCCCCCACCACCATACTTCACAGTTGGGATGAGGTTTTGATGTTGGTGTGCTGTGCCTCTTTTTCTCCACACATAGTGTTGTGTGTTTCTTCCAAACAACTCAACTTTGGTTTCATCTGTCCACAGAATATTTTGCCAGTACTGCTGTGGAACATCCAGGTGCTCTTGTGCAAACTGTAAACGTGCAGCAATGTTTTTTTTGGACAGCAGTGGCTTCCTCTGTGGTATCCTCCCATGAAATCCATTCTTGTTTAGTGTTTTACGTATCGTAGATTCGCTAACAGGGATGTTAGCATATGCCAGAGACTTTTGTAAGTCTTTAGCTGACACTCTAGGATTCTTCTTCACCTCATTGAGCAGTCTGCGCTGTGCTCTTGCAGTCATCTTTACAGGACGCCACTCCTAGGGAGAGTAGCAGCAGTGCTGAACTTTCTCCATTTATAGACAATTTGTCTTACCATGGACTGATGAACAGCAAGGCTTTTGGAGATACTTTTATAACCCTTTCCAGCTTTATGCAAGTCAACAATTCTTAATCGTAGGTCTTCTGAGAGCTCTTTTGTGCGAGGCATCATTCACTATCAGGCAATGCTTCTTGTGAAAAGCAAACCCAGAACTGGTGTGTGTTTTTTATAGGGCAGGGCAGCTGTAACCAACACCTCCAATCTCATCTCATTGATTGGACTCCAGTTGGCTGACACCTCACTCCAATTAGCTCTTGGAGATGTCATTAGTCTAGGGGTTCACATACTTTTTCCACCTGCACTGTGAATGTTTCCATGGTGTGTTCAATAAAAACATGGTAACATTTAATTCTTTGTGTGTTATTAGTTTAAGCAGACTGTGATTGTCTATTGTTGTGACTTAGATGAAGATCAGATCACATTTTATGACCAATTTGTGCAGAAATCCATATCATTCCAAAGGGTTCACATACTTTTTCTTGCAACTGTAGCTGTGTATTCTCTATGAGATCACTATTAGTGCTGAGCAAATTAAACCTGATGAAGTGAATTCGATCTGAATTTCAGGGAAAATTTGCATCGCAGTGAAGCTGAATTTCCTTGTGCTTTGTGGTAACAAATCGAATTTCCCAGAATGGCAGTAAATTTTTTTTTAAAAAATCATACCTACCTCATCCGTTTGAGCGTGAAGAACCGACCGCCATCATCTTAATTGAAGATCCGGCAAGAAATCTCATGTGTGATGACGTCATCACGTGCCTCGCGAGATTTCACTCGTGATCTTCAATCAAGATGCTGGCGGCGGCAAGCTCTTCACGATCAAATGGATGAGGTAAGTATGATTTTATAAAAAAAAAAAAAATATTTAACACTGTAATCAGCTATGAACACGGCATTTGAGGGGTGCAATAACGGGGAGTGTCACAATCGCCGCTCCCTATCATTGCACCCACTAATTGAAATGCGCTTCGTGACGAAGTAATTAGGCAAAGTAACCTAATTGAATTTTCCAATACTTCGTCTAATCACGCTATGAGAGGAAGGGAGCAAGGAAGCCACTGAACATGTTACAGGGAAGATACTGAAAATGCCAGAGAAGGTAGATCATAAGGGTAAACAGCAGGGGGCGCTACCAGAGAGGAAAATGTACGTAGATAAGCTTACAATATTTTTATTGCAATGTCTATTTTACAATAGTACTTTATTTAAAATGTCCAATTCTTTGTATAGTAATACTTTTTGTGTGAACATTATCATGTGCAGTGTAAATGCAAGAGGCGGGCAGAGTAGGAAGTCTGTGAGGTGCAGCTTTAGTCTATATCTGCAGTGCATGGCAGGGTGATAGCAAAGAAGGGAGCATCTCCTTTTTATTTTATGAGGCAAACCCATACTGTACAGGGTAACTTGAAACTTGCATCTGAGGAACTATAATGAAAATGTAACTCTCAACAAAAACAAAACAAAAAAACCCTAAGGTAGGAAGGTGTCATAGGTAGTGTCCCTAATAAGTATTGGATACTATCCCTAATTAATCAACCAATGTAAACTTCCAGGTACTAAACCAAAAAATAGCAGTCCAACTTAACCTGATAAGTCACTGTTTTTGGTAGAAGTGATATTTCTACATAGCAAATCATTTACTTGTAAGTGTAGTAGAGTAAGGCCTCTTGCACACGAACGAGTGTGCCCCATGGCCGTGCTGCGGCCTGCAAATTGCGGGCAGCAATGCACGAACACCCACCGTGGGGCAGCTGCAGCGGATCGCGGACTCATTTACTTTAATGCACACGGAATGCACATGGAACGGTGCCCGCAATACGGCCACGGAGCGCACACGTTCGTGTGCAATAGGCCTAATAGAAAAAGATAGAAGGCCAACAGTTAGGACATCCATGCCGCTTATTCCATGTAACTGAATTATTAATTGAAAGGCGTTGGGAGTTAAATTGGTGAAGTCATTCATTCTGTGGAATAACAGGTGTCAATTTTGGCCCTTATTTTACCCCTTCCCGACATCCGCCGTACATGTACGGCGTATGTCAGGTCTTTAAAGATGGCGCCCGCTCCGGAGCAGAACAGGCGGCATAGCAAGTCCTCGACTGGTGGTAATGCCGACCTCTGACATTTAACCCCTCAAGTGACGTGGTCAAATGTGACCACGGCATCTGAGAGTGCTAAAAACCAGAAGCGCGCATTTCCAGTTCAGGCGTGCTTTCCCCTGGTGGAGATCAGGGAAAGTGCCCCGTTGTAATAATTAGGGATGAGCGAATTTCATATTTTGAAATTCGTTTTCGGCTCGGGTTGTGGTATAATCTGAATTGCGTTATGGAATTCGTTACCACGGACCATAACGCGATTCCATGACGGAATGCCTTTACATGCATTCCGTTATTCATTCCGTCATAATAGTAGTCTATGACCTGCATAATGGATTCATCCGGTTTCCGTTATGCTGGAGTCCTCATAACACCATTCAGATTATACAACAACCCGAACCCGAATTCCAAAATATGAAATTCGCTCATCCCTAGAAATAATAATCCAGAGCCTGTACTAGGCTTTCAGGCTCATTATTAGTATATCCCAGTTCAGGCCATTAGGTGGCAGCACTGAACTGTGATTTCAGTACAGAATAATGGAACTTTTTCTATTATTCTGTACAAGTTGCAATCTGATGATTGCAAGTTGTAGTCTACCTGGGGACCTAAAAAAAACTTAAAAACAAAACATAAAAAGATTTGAAAAATATAAAATATAAATAAAATAGAAAAATTCAAATCAACCCCCCTTTCCCCCCCAAAATTTTTTAAAAAAATAAACAAAATAAACAATTAAAAAAATATAACATCATGGGCATTGCCACCTTCTAAAATGCTCGTAATATTAAATAATAAAAAAAGTTAGCACATATGGTGAACGGCGTAGAGGGGAAAAAAATGGCCGATTGGTCATTTATTCATCACTTTATCTCTCAATTTATTTTATAAAAAGTGATCAAAAAGTCATACAAACCCCAAAATGGTATTGCAAAAAACTACAGATTGTACCACAAAAAATGAGCCCCCCACACATCTCTGTAGACATAGCTATAAAAAAAAAGTCACAGGGGGGCAGAATATGGCGATGAAAATAAAAAAATCATTTTTTCAAGTTTTTATTTTATTTTTCAGTATTAAAAAGCAAGAAAAACTATACATATGTGGTATCATCTAATTCATACTGATCTGGAGAATGAAGAGCACAAGTCAGTTTTACCACATAATGAATACTGTAAAAAAAACTTTGATCTCAAATGCCTTGAAGTGGCAAATAAAACCTGAATGACACCAAGGAAGCAGGGACCTACTGTTCGAATGGATCAAAGAATCGCCAAAATGGGATAGGCTCAGCCAATGATCACCTTGAGAAAGATAAAAGAAGATCTGAAGTTACCAGTGAGAACAATCAGAAGACAATTAAGTGAAGCCGAGTTACCAGCAAGAACTTTCCACAAAGTCCCATTGTTGAAAAATAGAATAGGTAAAAAATTGCCACATTGACTGGCCCAAAAAGAAATAGTGCACCTTTTTGTGGACTAATGAATGCAATGTTTTTTAATCTAGTGGGCGCAGACAGTATGCTAGGACTAGAAAAATATGTCTTCTTTCTTCCAAGAACAGCATCACACCTGTCCACAGGTTGTGTGTGGTATTACAGCTCAATCCCCTTTCACTTCAATGGAGCTAAGCAGTAATACCAGACACAACCCATGGACAGGTGGGTGCTGTTTTTGGAATAAAACAGCCATGTTTTTCTAATCCTGGACAACCCCTTTAAGGCCGGACAGTCTGGCTCCGTCCGGCCAGAGACGTAACGATCGCAGTCGCAGAGGGGCCTGGCGGGGGGAGGAGGCCCGCTGCACGCACATGTAATAGGAGCGCTCTGATGGGGCCCGGCATGAAGTACAGTGAGAATGCCGGGCCCCGTCAGAGCACTCTTCAAACATGAGGGGGCGTAGGAGGCAAGGGGAGCACAGGAGCAAGGAAGGGGGGAGCACTCACCCGGCAGTTCTTGTCACTACCGGGCTGTTCGTTTTCAGAGTAAAGCAGAGCGACCTCTCCGCTCCCTGCTTCACTGTTCTTCTGAGATCTGAGCTATGGGAGGAGCGCTGAAAGCCCAGGAATCGCACTCCACATAGCCAGCAGCGCAATGTGAGTGTGGGAGCGCTTTATCAGGGAAGAGGGTAAGTATGTTTTTTTGTTTTTTTCAATAAAGCTGCAGACTGAAAAGCAAAAGGGGGGCAACAACTAGAGTAAGGGGGCACAAAAGTAGGCATCTTTACCGAGCGGGCGGCCTAATCTGGAAAAGCTACTGTGAGGGG
This sequence comes from Bufo gargarizans, assembly GCF_014858855.1. NCBI lineage: Eukaryota > Metazoa > Chordata > Amphibia > Anura > Bufonidae > Bufo > Bufo gargarizans. Next base: position 50,044,472 of record NC_058090.1, read on the forward strand.
GCACCTAATCTGGAATAGCTACTGTGAGGGGGCACATTGGTGGGCATAACTACTGTAAAGGGGCACATATCTGGCATAATGTGAGGGGGAACATATCTGGCATAACTACTGTGAGGGGGCACATATCTGGGCATAACTACTGTGAGGGGGCACATATCTGGCAATAACCACTGTGCGGGGGCACATATCTGGCATAACTACTGTGAGGGGGGAACATCTCTGGCTATAACTACTGTGGGGGCACATAATCTGGCATAACTACTGTGAGAAGGCACATATCTGGGCATGACTACAGTGAGGGGCCACAAGGAGGACATACAAATTTTGAAGGGGCCACAAGGTGGGCTTAATTACTGTAAGGGGCCACAAGGTGGGCATTAGTATGGTAAGGGACCACAATGTGGGCATTAGTACTGTGTGGTGCACTTAGGGGAAATGTTCTAGATTACCCTGCTATGAATTGGCATGGTTCAGTCTTACAGGCCAGCACAGCGCAAGTTTGCACTGGGGCCTATAACACTTTAGTTACACCACTGCATCTGGCGCAAAGCCTGGAAAGACACAGGGATGTTCTTTTGAACAGCTCACTCTCAGACAGCAGTACTGTGCTGTCTGAGCGTGAGCTGCAGGGAGAAAGTCACCCTCCCTCGATCCCCTGCAGCTGACAGAAGTTGATTTTTACCTTAATTTTTTCAATTCCCGTCAGCTGCGGAGTGGGAGGGGGCGTGGCTTAGCGGGATCTGGGGGCAGGGTCTTAAAGTCCATCTTTTGAGGGTGTATTTAATCACTGGTCTTGCAATCCAACTCCAATCTCAGTCATTCACTCTATTTCCTAGATAATATACGGAAAGAGCTTGACATAGTGAAGTACTGCAGGTATTTCTTTGGTCACGCATTTATTTTTATACTCACAAAATTAAAATTAATCAACACAAATAAAACGCACTGTGCTGTCTGAGCGTGAGCTGCAGGGAGAAAGTCACCCTCCCTCGATCCCCTGCAGCTGGCAGAAGTTGATTTCTACCTTCATCTTTCCAATTCCTGTCGACTGCGGAGTGAGAGGGGGCATGGTCTAACCGGATTGGAGGCATGGCTTAGCGGGACCTGGGGGTGGGGTTTTTAAGTCGATAATTGTGTTTTTGAGCTATCGTGGAACATACATACACTGGAGTACAAACAGGGGTCGCTGTTGCGACCGGGCCCGGCACGCCAGGGGGCCTCGGCCGCCTGTGGATGCCCCCCCAGGCCTCTGGCAGGGGCCGGCTGTACTCACATGTAATGGAGCGCTCTGATGGGGCCCATCATGAAGTACAGTGGCAATTTCGGGCCCCATCAGAGCGCTCCATGCCTCCATTACATGTATAATATGGGGGGGAGCATGCACTCACACCGCCGGGCAGTTCTGTTTCCATAGTGAAGCAGGGAAACCTCTCTGCTCCCTGCTTCACTGATCTTCAGAGCTCAGGAGCGCCTCCTGCTGGCCCCACATCGCGCTGCTGGCTGTGGGAGGAGAGCTGAAAGCCAGGGAATCTGCCTTCTGTCATCAAGGAAGAAGGTAAGTATGTGTTTTGTTTTGTTTTTTCTAACGCTGCAGACTGGGGGCAGGGGGGGTGTTTGATGGGCACAACTAGAGTGAGGTGAGGGGACACAAAAGTGGGCATCTCTACTGCTATAACTATTTTGGGAGGCACCTAATCTGGCATAACTACTGTGAGGGGGCACATATGAAGGCATAACTATGAGGGGGCACATATGAAGGCATAACTACTGTGAGGGGACGCGTAATCTGGCATAACCACTGTGAGGGGCACATATGTGGGCATATCTAATGTTAGGGGCACATAATCTGGCATAACCACTCTGAGGGGGCACATATCTGGGCACATATACTTTAAGGGGGCATATGACTGGGAATAAATACTGTGAGGGGACACATAATCTGGCATAACCACTCTGAGGGGGCACATATCTGGGCATATCTACTTTGAGGGGGCACATAACTGGGCATAA